>NW_017296124.1:108268-122737 GCF_001594075.2 Trachymyrmex cornetzi | reverse complement strand
TTTTTTTCTCTATAGGTTTTTTTTTAGAAGACACTTTCTCCGAATCCGGTCGGATATCCGTAAAATGTCCGACTCGAAGAAATCACCTTCTCCCGGATATCCGATGATATTCTGTCCGTGGTACAAATCAGTGGTACAAAAGCAATTACAATTTTTACTGAGCATTTGTTGAGTTATCGCAATTTTTTGGAAAAAATTGTATATATTAAAGTTATATCTTATTCGCATATGCATTAAAATATGATATCATTATTATTTATTGTTATAGTTTGTCGAAACATGTTTTCGCACGAAATTTTGCGGCAAGGGTTTTGGGTAAAAGCCTCTACAAATCTTCCAAATGTGCCAAGATAACTGCTTCAAAGTAAATATTCGTGTTTCTCGAAGGTTTATCTTTATGATTGATCAGATATTTTCAATCGGATTTACGTCTGCGGAAGAAAAGCCAATCCATCTGTCGATGTCATTTTCACGTTTGTGAAAATCTCGTGAAAAGCATGTATTGTGGAAAGTATGATGATAAGCTATAATCAATAATAATAATAATGATTGGACGTCATATTAAATAAATGCATTTTATATAATGTATTGTATCTTGGATATAATATGTATTTTCAAAACATAATTTTAATTTTTAAAATATTAAATTTTTTTTTAAAAATTACTGTCGATAATCTGCAACTAATATATAATTTTTATATATATCTATAAAATAATACATATAAAAATATATTAATTTTTTAATTATGTACATATATTATTTATATATTATGCATATGTATGCATATAATATATTTTTTCTACTACAAGAAAAGAAATTTTAAGATTACAATTTATTATAGAAAAAGCCACAATTTAATATTGTTAAATGTGAGAATAGGAACCTACTATAATCAATGGATTATTAACAATTCATCCCTCATTCATTTGGGAGATTAATGGTTACTAATGGAAATTAATATCTTCTAGGTACTATGCAGCCTTGAATTACATTTAAACGGTCGTTTCTAGCAGATACGTACTCATCAAAGTCACTCATAACGAGTGTTTGAACAGTAATCGGAAGTCTTCTAATGACAATTACACGCGAGGTCGACAAACGATGTCAAACTAACAAGTCTGACGGGAATGTCGGAATGCTCAAATTAATCACAATTGAGGCCTTATATCGGGCGAATCAATAATATTGCCTGAGTCAATAATTGGTTAAACTTAAATTTATAAAAAAGAGATTATGAATTTTGCATGAAAAAAATCAATATTTACTTGGAATCTGTAAATTGCGAAGAATAATAGATTGATTGATTACTCAAATATACGGAATTGTGGAGCAGAGATTCGTGAAATATATCTCGAATAAATTCGATAACGAGCCATCGGAATACTTTATAATTAAATGCGCTTTTAATTAGAATTTAAAGAATCCACAACTGTTAAATTGGTGCAAAATTTGTTTCATGATTCCTCTCTTTGTCATTTTGCCATCTTTTATTAAATTCCTCAAATAAGGTCACTTTTTTGGATGTTCAAAAAAATAGAAAAAAAAGTTACTTCCAACGAGGAAAAAGTCCTTCTATACATGACCTCTCTAAATTTACTTTTTAAAATTATAATTTTCCAATCTTACTCGATAAACACGAAGAGTCAACTTTTGTAGCAATAAATTAATATTACAAAATTTAATAATTATTCTTAATGCACAAACGCTTTGCCCTTCCATTCTATCTGTAGTTTTAAGGCCATGGCACACAAAAAACTTAAGGTAGCAAGACGTAAGCAGTAAGGAAATCAACATGTTGAATTGGCTACTGCTTATGTTATGGTCTAACGGATTTTATTGTGATTGGTCAATTCGCTTACTGTTTACGTTTTACTGCTTAAAACCCATGGCACATACAAAAACGTAAGGCAGTATAAGACATAAACAGTAAGTAAGAAAATCGTAACATTGGATTCGCTACAGGCCTTAGGGCTATGGCAAAGAACGAGACATAACAAGACGTAACTTTCGTAGTCGTAACATAAGGTAAGGACTGACCAGTCACGACCACGACAGCTACGTTTTTCTCTGCCTTACTTTCGTTACGACTACGAAAATTACGTCTCGTTACGTCTCGTTCTCTGCCATAGCCCTAACAGTCTCTACTGTGATTGGCCAATTTGTTTACTGCTTATGTCTTACTGCTTTACCCTGGTAAAAATTTTTCTCAGAATTTTTCATATAATTTTTCAGAATTTCTCTATAATTTTATAACTTTCTCACATTTTTTATACAAATTGGAACATTTCTCGGAAAATCTACATCTTTTCTCAGAATTATTCATATATGTTAATTATGAAATATCGTAAGATTTTTAAGATTTTTTGTAAGTATAATTTCTGATGAAATGTTATAAAATCTAAAAAATTTAAAAATATTTTTTAAAAATTATGGGATGAGAAATTTCAGAATATTTCAGAATTCACTTGTATAAAAAATTCTGAGAGAAAATGTAAACTTTCCGAATATTTCTGAGTATTTCTCTAAAAAATATTCCAATTCGTATAAAAATTATAAGAAAAATTTTCACCAGGTAATGTTTTTGTATGTGCCGTGGGCTTAAGTTTTTTTGTGTGCCATAGCTCTTACCTGGTCTTATCGCTGAGCGCCTTAGCCGTGGACGCCGGCGATATTTGGGGGATGTGAAAGAGTCGCAGCAGGTTCGCCACCTGCAGCGACACCGAGCTGTAGGAGCCGCCTATCACGCCGAAGATGGGTCCCGCGCTCGCGGTCCTCTTTACCCTGGGTGTCGACTTGTCCGCGCACTCCAATACGCTGATGTCGATGTTGGACAGGGACGCCCGAACGAAGTGCAAGCTCTGATTGAGCGCGTACGTGTCGCGGCCGCACGTGTCGAGGATGTGGACGCCCAGCGTGACACCCGGTAGTATGTTGTCCTCCCGATTGATCTGATCGACGGCGAACAACATCGCCTCGAGCCGCTGCACGCCCCGGTGATAGATGTTGGGCCCGCACGCGGTTGGACCACCACCCTTCTCGTGCACCGGGAACAGTCCGCCCAGCACGATGTCGCCGGGTATCAGTACCGCCTCGTTGTGCATTCTCGACTGCACTGTCGACAAGCTCGTTAAACGCTGCAGCGACAAGGTCAGGAGCAGCAACGGCCAAGGCACACGTTGGTGCATCTTAACTGCCTTAATTGCGCGCCGTTTCACGCCGCTCTCGACAGTCCTAGTTTCTCTTAGGGAAATCCTAGGATCCTCGTCGGTCCGCCTCACCCGTTACATCTATCGGGACCAAGTTCCTACCACGAGCCGAGCACCTATCTCGAAACGGAGAGTTTTCCATCCTTCACTCGCGAATTTTCTCTACATTTTCGCAATCGATCAGATTCTGTCCTCTTCTTGTTGACAAGCAGATTAGTTATTCAAATCTACAGGGAAAAGAACGATTTTGCTCAAGTATCTAAAAATTTAGCTACGTACAGATTTGAAAATAATTTTGTCGGATTATTAAAATAATTATATATTAAAAAAAAGATTTCCTTAACTTTGGTATATCAGTTTTTTACTCGAAATTCAAAATGCCTATTACGGAAGCTGAATCTTCATTGCTTTGAATAATTCAATCTTGAATCACTAATATACACTATATATGTACTTGCATATATACCATATTGTAGTCTTTTCAAACTGCGCGCCGAATTGTTTTTCCGGATATATATATAAACGCAATTAAAACTACTCTAGTAAGGACTCGATGGTCAAATGGCTTAGGACGCTCATACGGAATATAAGAGATTCGGGTTCAAGTCCCGGCCGAGGTAATATTTTTCGCAATAAATTTATTAACAGCTTCAACATATTAACATCTTTGTAATATGATGCTTGATGGTAACATCAAATTATTAAATTGCTTGTCAATTTAATTCGCGATTACTAGAGTAGTTTTAATTGCGTTTATAGTCCGGAAAAACAATTTGGCGCGCAGTTTGAAAAGACTACAATGTAGTATATATGCAAGTACATATATAGTGTATATTAGTAATTCAAGATTGAATTATTTAAAGCAATGAAGATCCAGCTTCGACCGTAATAGGCATTTTAAATTTCGAGTATTGATTATGTTTCTCACATATGCGGTCTAAAATAAAGATTCTTAATATCATTTTTTTAAATAAGAGATTTATCTGCCAGTAATTAATTAAAAGTAATAATATAAAACAAAATAAGTTTATATCACTCGATTTCATCCCTCCTTCAAAAGTCTCAACTTTGCTCTCTTCTAAATAAAATCCTGACAACACCTAGAGATATTTGTGTTTTACATACACCCTAAATTTCTTACAGTGAAATCTCACTCCGAGCAAGTGAAAATACAATCATCCTTGAAAAAAAGTGAAAATATTTCATTTCTTGAAAAAGAGTGGCAATTTTCCCTCTTTTTAGAGTGAATTTTCACTTCAAAAGAGTAAAATCTTACTCCAAAAAAGTGAGACTTTACTCTAAAAAGAGTGAAGGTTGTCACTCTTTTTTTTTTTCAAGAAGTGAAATATTTTCACTTTTTTCAAGGGAGGTTGCATTTTCACTCCCTTGGCGTAAAATTTCACTGCAAGATATTTAGAATGTAGTTATTTTGATGGTTCAATCAAAATTATTTTTAATAATACTTTTAGAAACTTCAGCAAAACCATTCTTTCCATGTACAGTTCCCTAACATCGAATCGATGGTATTAATTGGCCGGTGTTTCTTCAGACTTCGATTCGTGACAGGGATACTCCACACTCTGTACTCACCGCACTTCCTGCTGGTAGAATTCCGGACCATCAACGCGGAGGAAGCCGCTTTCTCGATTCGAGAGGGGAAAGAGCTCGAGATTCCCCATCAGTGATCCCGATATCCACGCACCACTGATCGCGAGCCTTTTGATCGTTTCTCGATCGCTCGACCGATCGGACGCGCTTTTCCTCGTTAGGCATCCCTTCGGGGGTACAAACGAATAAAGAGACGATAAATCCCGGGAGTACGTCGGTCCCGTGTTTCACGATCATTTCTTAAACCACCCTCGGGCGTTCCTCGAATTCCTCCCGTTGTATACTATCTCTGCTTCAGTTTCCTTGCAACGAGTTCTTTTTCATATATATATATATATATATATATATCTCCTCTTTTTCCTTTTATATTTTATTTATATTATTTTTATTTTTGGTTCCTTCGCTTTCATTCTTTGTTGTTTCTTTTTTTCTAAGTTCTTAGAAAATTTATCCTAGAATTTATAGTAATAAACGTCATTGTCTATCTAACGCCCTATCTTTCTCTCGTTTCTCCTTTATTTCCCGAACGAATACCGCCCAGTTCAAGAAAATCAGTAAACGACGAACACGGAATTCCCCTCGGAACTCTTTTATAGAAGACGTTGAAACATCCGATACGATTATCGCGAATTCTCGGAACCCGTTGTTCTGATAAACGGTTGTTCCGGAATCGGGAGATGAGTGGAATATTGAGACTTTCTCTTTCTCTCTCTCTCTCTCTCTCTCTCTCTCTCTCTCTCTCTCAGGTACCGGAAGGCTCGCTCGGCGTCGTTCCCAGTCTCGGCGTCGTCGTCGTCGGCCTCAACGTCGTCGTGGCCATCGAGAAAAACGTCTTTTCTAAGCTAGGACTGTGTTGAATTTCCGGTTTTTCTTCCTCCTTCCGCCTACTTTATGGAATAATCCTCTTCTCCCTACCCCGACACAAAGGACACGCGACTCTTTCCCCTTCACCTTCGTCTTCCGTCTTCCGGGATATTTCTTTTGTCTCGCCTTCCTACCGTCCTTCTTTTCCAGACGGTGAATTTCCGACTCGTTAAACGGATTTAATTTCACCGAGTCTAACAAGCGCGATAACGGTGAGTCCCCGGCTTTAAATCCGAGATGGCACCGGCGTATCGGCGTGGTCTTGTTTTGAATTTCAAAGCGACGACGACCCAGTTCGAGGACGACGACAAGGCGCGACCGCGCTTCGATACTCTTGTCCTTCCTTGTCCACGTCCTCGGACTCAAGATAAGAGCAGTCGTGTCGTGAGGGCTAGCGGTTGGGCTCTGCTACAATTCTGCAAAATTACATAAACGGTTGATGGAACTGAGACCCCGTTTTACTTTGCAATTTATGTCCATTTTTACATGGAAAAAAATAATCATGATTAAATTAACATATATTAAGATATATGTTAAAAAAGAGCGAATTTCAGCTTAAAAATGTGTAAATAAAAAGAATAGTACGTTTTTGTAGATTTTGATCTGCTGCATACGATAAATTATTTAAAAATCCCAATTTTTGTACGTATACCTTTTTTATGCACCTGAATTTTATTATAATTCTACTGTATTCTTTTACTATATATCGAATTAAAAATTTTTAACTGTTAAACATTATTATTAAGTTTAACATCTAAAAGAGTAGAAAAGAAAATAGAAATTCACTTTTGTTCATTTTAAAAAAGACAGAGGCAAATATTTTTGAATGATAGTGTAGGTGCAGATCTGAAAATAATTTTGTTGGACTATTAAAATAACTATGTAGGACACTCAAGCATGATGAAGAATGTCGCTATGAAAATAATTTTGACATTTTAGCAACCGTTTTGAGCGTTCTACATAATTATTTTTATGCTTAACAAAATTATATTCAGATCTGTATCTAGCTAAATTTTTTAATTACTTTAGCAAAAGTGTTCTTTCTGTGTATGATTGAATTATTCTGGGAATAACCATCTGGAATATTTTTTAATTTTTATTTTCGCCCCCAGCGGCAAAAAATATAAATATACTGCTGTAAAATATTTTTGTATGATATTATTTGATAAATTTTTTCTTTTTTAATAATTATTCTTTATAAACCTTTGAATATGAAATTCTATCGAAACAGTAAAAAGCGTTATATTAATTAAAATCTTTATATATTTTTTAAAATACTGTCATAAGCTATTTAACGTGTGCTTACAAATTCCGTGTTTACAAAATTTTTTTTATTTTTACTTACTTTTTTCAAAAAAAATTATAATTAAATTCGTATTAATTACTTTCTTAAATACTAATAAATCGGAAAACAATCAATAATATTACAATGTGTTAGTTATAATAACGACTTCAATTATGAAAACAAGTGATCGTTTACGTAAAAAACTCGGGTGAACTTTCGGATTAAAAAAGTATTGATAAAACGAAACAGAATTTTGGTTAACATATTTATAATCGTAATAAATAATCTGATATTAAATGTTTGATTATTTTCATCAAAATTTATGCAGTCAAATATGTCTGCAGGTTATTTTAAAATTATTAATCGTTTATATTTTACCAAATAATTTGATTATTGTATATGTACATATTCTATATGTACTTCCATATATACTAATTTATTAAATTTTTTTCAGTAACAATGTAAATTAACTTTAATCTTTAATTTGCTCTTCATCTTGTCCTAATTAAAAGAATGTATAAAAATTTTTCAATTTTTAAGATTTTCATCAAATTATTAATATTCTTATAAGATTCTTATTGACATCAATATTGTTAAATTGCTTGTCAATATGTAATTTAATATGTAATATTACTACTTTCGTTTTGTTCATGATTGCGTTTCAAGACTGAAAAAGATTTCGGCGCTTGGTTTGCAGAATTGGATATATAAATTCACACAGAAATATTCTAAGCACTAAGATTAGCTTTAACAGAAAATAGGATTTCTCTTACTTAATATTTATCTTCTCGCTCCATTTTCCTATTTATAATAAAAAGCTTAACTGAGCAAATTTAATTTCAAAATTAATCTACATTGGCAGAAATGGACGTTACATACGCTTTTTAGAACTTACGACGAATTTGAAGTCAATAACACGCGCACCGAGAGTGTATTTGTCGCGCGATCCATCTAAACTTTTCCGGAAACGAACGGTCATGTGGGAAGAATTGAGGACAGGGGAGAGGAAGCAAGAGGGGCGAGATCGCCTCTCTCGAGGGAGGAGAAAATTATCGGCGACGTGATGGAGGCGACTTCCACTGCATGCAACTACACCATATAGGAAACGGTAGACAGCTTCTAATCAGAGTGGTGCCATATAAGATTAAAGGTATTGATTAGAGACCTTAAATAAGAGATTGCATACCAATTGATCACGTTCAGCCATATTTTCTAGGACTTCATGCTTAAGATAGAATGAAATATCTATACGCATTTCATTCTATTTTATATATCTATCTCTCATTCTATCTCAAGTAAGTCCTGAAAAATATGGCGAAGCAATCAGAAGTTGTCTAAACGATATCCAATCTCTTATTTGAGGATCTCTAGGTACCGACATGTTTTGGCGAAATCCTGCGAGTAAGAAAGAAATATATATATGTGCTCAATCTATCCAATAGTGTAGCTATCAACTGTTACCTGTTCCCAAATAGTAGAGTGACGTTTTATTGACGTTAAAGACGTTAAAGACGTCATTAAGACATCATTTGATGTCACCTTGTTACTTGGGTCAGTTGTTACCCTGCTGCATTCCCATATAGGTCCCATGGGAAATTGACTCAGGTGCATTATGAGGCAAAGTATAACAATAAAATATTGGGGATCATGAAATTGTACATTTGTTTATAAGTAATATACTTTATGTATAACATCTATGCATAAATAATCATTTACGCGTATATCGTATAAATAGATTCATAATATGTACCTATATTGTTACAATATATTGTAATAATACACGCACATCTATTTATGCAATCAGCAGTATACACGTAAATGATTGTGTACACAATTTCGTGATTCCCAATATTTTATTATTGTTATACCCTGCCCTATAACACACCTGAATCAATTTCCCATGGGACCCATATGGGAATTTGCGGCAGGGATTAGCTGTATGATTAAGTGCAATATATAATAAATAACATTGCTGATGTGAATTTATATTGCAAAACAACAATAGTAATATTGTTGACTTTAATATCACTTTATAACAATTCTATGAACAAAGGATATATAATATTATTATCTTTATATTTCTTGGAATGAAATCTCATTCCAAAAGAGTTAAAATATTGCCATTGAGAAAAAGTGAGAAATTGCACTCTTGAATTTCACTCTTTTCTAGAGTGAGATTCACTTCAAACAAGGAGTGAGATTTCTTTCCTTTGGAATGAATCTCACTCCAAAAGAGTGAAAATCTGTTTAAATCTGCCACTCTTTTTCAATAATGGCAGCATTTTAAAGTGAGATTTCACTCCAAGAAATTTAGAGACTATGAAAATAGCGAGACTCAGAATGCTGATGTGATGAGAGAGTAATATAAATAATAGACATAAAAAGGAACTCCATTAAAAATTCATCTTTATATGAAGTAAAGTTATTTGTTTTATAAATATTTACAATATTATAATAAAAAGATTCACATAATGGCAGATTTATATATAAACTCAGATTTAAACAGATTTTCACTCTTTTAGAGTGAGATTCCAAAGGAAAGAAATCTCACTCCTTGTTTGGAGTGAATCTCACTCTAAAAAAGGGTGAAAATCTACCACTCTTATTCAAGAGTGCAAATTTCTCACTTTTTCTCAATGGCAATATTTTAACTCTTTTGGAGTGAGATTTCACTCCAAGAAATTTAAAAATAATAATATATCCTTTGTTCATAGAATTGTTATAAAGTGATGCTAAAGCCAACCATATTACTATCGTTGTTTTGCAAATACATACAGATTGATTAAAGTACATAGTCGATTTGCTTATGAATTTTGATCAGAAATCAATACAATTGAAAAACTGGTGGGAATGGCTAAAACATGGCGGACCAATCACAAGTGATAGTCGTATGGCGCCACTCTGATTAGAAGCTCTCTAGGGAACGGTATCGGCTTCCCGCCTGCCTATATCGAGCATCCGCTTTTCGGACTAATAATTTCGCCCGACGACTTCCGGCCCGTGATTGCTCGGGAAACTGCTAATGCGTGCTACGTCCTACATACATAGAGTGTACATATATACGTCGGGCGCATCGGCACGTAGCGTCGGAGTGTATATCTCGACGGGGAGGACGCGAGAGGGTGGATTTTGGTCGAAGACTGGTGGTGGGCGGCGTGGGCGGGGATCGGGCAAGGGCAAGGGCACGAATATATACATATAAATATAGTTATATCCTGAAAACGTCTACACATACACACAGGTATATCTCGAGATTGCCCCCGTAATCCCGTAATCGCGTTCGACTCGAACGGTGGAAACAGGAACGGTCGGTTTCTCTTCTCCCTTTCCTGTTTCTCCGTTCAGGGTGGAAATAGCGCGCGCGAGCGCAAGGGTATTAAGGGTGTAAACACGCATAATATCGTGAATCGCATCAGGGATCGTCCTGGTAATCTCGGTAACTGTTCGATCCGATGATGAAACCCGGGATCAGGGAAAAGGGCAAGTTATAGGAGGAAAGCCTCCATCTCCTCCGTCTCGATCGTCCCTTTCGCATCCGAGATGCGAATCCGGGAGCGTTGTAACCGCATGGAAATAGCTCACAAACACAGGGGCGCAATTATGTAAACACAGGTAATATCACAGGCGAATCGCTTCGAGATTGCCCCGATAATCCTCCAGTAATCGTTCGGCTTGTCGACAAAACGCATGGCCCGTGGAGCACGAAGGGGTTGGAGGGAGAGGGAGAGGGAGAGGGATCAGAAAACGGGAAGTTTTCCCTTCGCCAACCTCTTTTCGACGAATAACTGCGTGGAAATAGTGAACAGTTGAAGGGTGGGCAGGGGGTGGCAGGATCGAATGCACCCAGATTGCTTCCGGCTGTTCGCTTCCGTGCATCGCCGCTAATCGACGGACGTTTTTAATAATTTCAACATTCTCTACACACAAATCGCGATCAACGCTGCCAGAAAAGAACCGGAGGCGACTCGTCTCATTTAATTAATTAAAAAGGGGGTTTTAATGCCGCCCGCGGCGTCCAAAGCAAAGGGATGACACGTGTCCCTTCTCTGTAGGTATACGACGTTCTCTCTCTCGATATTACTTTTATGAAATATAAGAATTATTAATAATAATTATATAGCAAATAATATTTACGTGAAATGTAATAATTAAATATTTTATGATATAATAATTTTCTCTCGATATTATTTTTGTGGTATAAATAAAGGAATTAATAATTATTATATAGCAAATAATAATATTTATGTGAAATGTAATAATTATAATAATTATAAATATAATAAACACAATAAAAGGATTTTTGAAATTCAACATCATATTAATAGTTAATATAAAAGCGTTGGGAATCAGTGCGATAAGTAGTCATAATAATTATACATACAGTCTTAGCCAAAAATATTAAGCACTTATATTATTTTTAATTAAGTTTATCTGGAATTCTTTTATCAGAGCATTGTTACTTACCGGCATTATATATAAGTTTAAAAGGTCTTTGAAGCAAAAGATAATTTACAGAAAATATCATATATCAATTTTTAAAACTTTAAATTAATGGTTAATAAGGTTAATATTTTTGGCCAAGGCTGTATATAATAATTACATGTAGACTGCCTTCGAATTGGTCGCATGTCCTTTATTTGCGATCTCTTTGTCCAATTTCGCGAGATACAAATTCTATATGTTTAGCAGAAGAAAAAGTAATATGAAATAATTAAATCTTTATGATATATAATAAGTAAAAAAAGACCGATGCGAATAATATAAAGAACCGAAAAGAACCTTATTCGGTCACTGGATATTATTGCTTAATAATATTTTAGTGTGAATTTATGTTTTCTAGTATTGCTGTTTTTCTTTTATTGATGCGGAAAAGGGTCATAAAAATCAAGAACCGTGGAAAAAATCAATAGATATTAATACAAGACGAACGAATGAAGATGTGAAGAATCCAATCGAACTGTAGATAATGCGAAGCATAGAAAAGATTGCTATGTATAATACAGACGTTTCGATTTTTTCGTCTTTGAAAAAATAATGATCCAACTGTTTGTCCAAACCTTCGATTTATATCGGTCTGTACTATTTCTAGTTTTATATTCAATGACTTCTTTTTAAGAATTGCTACCCTCAAAAATAAATAAAAGACATTATTAATTCAACGTAAAAATTTACATCGCATACACTGTTAAATATCAAACAAACAATAATGATTCAATCCCTTAAGTTAAGTAATATTTGATTTTTAATTCCTATGTATGTCAAAATATGAATTAATCCATTTCTGTGGTTGAATTACTCAGTTTCAAAGTAAATAACGTCCATATTATCGTGCTCAGTAAATAATAAACTAAATTCGAGTCAAATTTAATACGTTTCTTGAATTACATTGTTTAACCATTTAGCTGTATATTATACATTTTAGTTAAACAAATAACATATTCGGTAGAAGCAATGACAATTTACAAAAATAATTAAAAATAACTCAAATTGGATATAATTTGACATTATGAATTTAACAGTGTACATAAAGGATTAATCCTCGTTTCTATCAATGTAGATTAACTGTGATCTGGATTCATTTCATTCTCTCTTTATCTTTTCTAATCCTTAGAACTAGGAAAGGATAAAAAGTAAGTTAAACCGAGATTAAAGTTAATCTACGTTGGTAGAAATGGGCATAAGAAATATACAACTTGGGCTTTCTAATAATTTCTCATTAAAGTACTTATATGTTTAATGAAATAAAACAAATAAAATAAGCAGTTTAAGGAGAAAAGTAATTTTTAATTTAGACCTTCTCACAACTTGACAAAAGTTTTTCTTATAAAGTATACTTTTGCAATTTTTATATTTTATCTAAAATATATAATATAAATGAAAGAAAAGCCAGTATACAGAAAAATAATAACAAAAATTTGTAACGTTATCTTCAAGCTGAAAAAACTACCTTTTTATTTAAAGAAAGATTCACGCCTCCGACAACTAACTAGATAACTTCTTTGTAACTTAACGAAGTTTTTATCGCTTGGTGTCCGTACCAATAATCGCCACGCCTCGACGAAACTCTCCGTCGTGATAACAGCATCGATCCGTTCCGGGATCCAGCGGGAACTCAGAGGAATAGATCCCGTGGCCCATTGCAGAGAGTTGCTACAAATTCCTCATTCTAAAATTCCACAACTTTTCCCTGATTTTCAGACAAAATTTCATGATTTTCCCTGAAGCTCCAATAATATTTTGAAAGTTTTCGCATTTTCGTCCTAATTTAGAAATCGTCGAATATTTCGTTAGAAGAACAATTCAACATAGCAATGTCAATTATTATTATTATTATCTTTATGAAAGCAAAGAATTTTAGGTTTCCAGAAGACTTTGTAACATTCCCTGACTTTTCCCTGGTTTTCCTGAGAGTTTTCAATTGTCCTAACATTTCCCTAATTTCCCTGATTTCCAGTTTTGTGGAAACTCTGTTTTATCGCTCGTACAGCGATTAAATGGAATAGACAATAGACAAAGCAACAAACTCACCGACACAAACGGACCATTCGAGAGTCCTCCAGCCGTCCGATCTATGGAGCGCCCTACCGAACGATCCTCGCGCGATTATTTAAAAGATCACAGATCGAAACCGCCGTGTCCGCGCGTAACCGCGCATCTTCGCCTCCAGCCCGCGTCAGCCCGGCTAATTAACCGCGATCGATTCCCTCGCGAGGCGAGAAACAGCGGGACAGCTTCTCGCTTGCGCGCTTCCCGCACACCCTCGACTTTCCCTCTCATTCGCTTCGTCTTTCACTCTCTCCGCGCGCGGGGATTCCCCGCCGCGTAAAATCCCGTCTCGCGACTCGCGGCTACCGCGGATGATCCTCGCGCTTTATCGCACTCCCTTATCGCGTTTTCCCGCGAATACCCCGATACGGCGACGAACTCCGCCTGCGTGGAAAATCGGACGTCTCGCAGCTAGCGTTCCCCCGTCGTCTTCGCGATCTCGGGCCGCGTCATGCCGCGAGTCTCATTCCGCGAAATCTCGAGCTACGTGCTGCACACGTCGATTAAATCGGCAAGCGATGATCGAGGAGGATCTCGAGCGTCACTCCGAATCCAAAGAGGACGAACGGAACGAGACCTCTCGCTTTTACGATTCCCCGGTGGGAAACTCGTGAGTCTCTTAAACGGCGAACACTCGCATCATCGAAGAGAAACACGCTCCTCGACACTCCGCGAATTCCGAAATTCGTTCTGACAGTACGGGAAGCAACGCTCGTCGGGACTTTTGCGAATTGGTCCTCGGAATCTCGCGAGTTCCGAGCCGCGAGGATTCATCAGAGGGATATTCGGGAATGATAGAAAGGGGAAGAGAGAGAGAGAGAGGGGGGGAGGGGGGAGAAAGGATCGTTTTAAGCGGCTCGATGTAACTCGGAGACACCCTTCCGTCTCGCTTTGAATCCTGTTCTCTCCGTCACGGTGATCGGTCGAGCAACCGAGCGAAATGATCGCACGAGCCTCTC
>NW_017296124.1:63264-107927 GCF_001594075.2 Trachymyrmex cornetzi | reverse complement strand
CTCTCTCTCCCGCTCCGCCTCTTTCTCTCCATTTCTCTATCTGATAATTCTTTCTCTTTCGGTCTCTCTTTTCTCTCTTTCCCTCTCCTATTCTCTCTGTTTCTCTTCCTCTCTCTGTTTCTCTATTTCTCTCTCGGATCATTCATTCTCTCTCTTTCGCACTCCCTTTCTCTCTTTTCTTTCCGCCCCCCCTCTCTCTCTTCTCTCTTTCTCCGTTGAGCACGCGTTCGCAACTCGTCTCTCCGCCGCGCAGTGCCGTGTTACGTGCCCGCGATTTTTCGCGTGACTTCTGTTCTCCCGCGAACCTCCGAATTTCCAAAGCAACTGAAATGAGTAGCTAAGAGAAAAAGGGGTTGTGGTCGGATCTTCAAGTGAAATTTTCCGGGATAAAAAAAGAAGCATACGGGGGTCACCTTTCAGCGACCGTTCTCGAGGGGCGACCATTTTCCACTTTCGCCATCCGGTAGCCGCGAGAGCCGAGTGAAGAGCGTTTCTCGCAGTAGACGTCATTAAGATTTTTCTCTTGCATTCTCTCTCTCTCTCTCTCTCTCTCTCTCTCTCTCTCTTTCTCTCTTTCTCTCTTTTTCTGTTGCTTTGAAGTGTCGGTACGCGCGTTGCCTGCGGGGTCGAGAATTTCCCTTGTCTGCCGATGACACTTCCGGTCAGGGAAAAAAATTAAAACGCCAATGAATTTTGACACGACAACGTCGAGCATCATCGGTTGTGGCGATTTTTGACAGTTTCACCGGGAAAACTAAAATACAATATTGGAGGAAAATGTAATGTGAGAAAAGTATGATATCGTGGCCTAGAAATAAGAGATAGATGTCCATAAGAAAAGAAAATACTTTCGTCGGCTGTCGAGAAAATCGAGCGTTTACAAATGAAATCCATCACTTGCCTTTCTTGTTACGGAAGAAAATAGAGAGACGCCCGAGATGCAAGACGCTTGCGGACGTAGAAATAAATGTTCAATTGTATTTGTCGTGTTTGTATCTGAAATTTTATGCGCTTTTTCTGCGACAACGATAGATATAAATTATTCAATACCTTTTGTGTTGAAACCAGTCTTTTTATTATTGCAGATTCTTTCCTGGAATCCTTTTCTCTGCAAAAACGTGAAAACATGTCTACAATTTCTCTATTACACAATTCCAGGAATCTAAATAGATAATAATAAATAATAATTATAATTATATAGTACTTAGCTGTAGCTAAAGAACTTTTATCAACTAAGTATTTTAAGAGCGAGAGAATACAGATATTTAAAAAATGTCTTCAATCATAATTTCGAACTTGTTTCAGTAGCGTTTTAATTTAAACCTTAATCACACTAGTACATAATATTAAATATGTAAGTAGTGTATTACGTGATGGAGGAAGGAAAAATTTTTTAGCAAACCGAGCTGTAAGAGAGAAAGTAGATGAAATCTAAAGTGGCTTTAACTTTAATAGGATCTAAATGTAATCTCCGAGGCTCCAGTCACAATATACCGACGTTAAAAATTAGAATATTACACTCGGAGAGAACAATATAATCATAGCAGTTATAAAAGTAACAATACAAATTTTATATTGCAGAATTATCGCACATATAATTAAATAAACTATTTTATAATTGCACTGTTAAATTCAAAATAAAAGACCCAATTTAAATTATTTTTAATTATTTCTATAACTGTTTTTATTGAATGTGTCATTAATTTAACCAAAACAATGGACAGTTAAACAGTTGAATAGTTTAACTCAAAAAATTATATTCGACTCGGATTTATTTTTAGTTTATCATTTACTAAATACTGAACATACGTTGATATGGAGGTCGTTCACTTTGAAACTAAGCAAGAAATGGATTAATTGACATTTTGATACACCACACGGGAAAGTTGAAAATAATAAAGTGTTATTTAATTCAAGTACTGGATTACCATTACTCCTTTGATATCTAATAATATATCTACAAAATCATTTATTCAACTACACATTAATTCTACATATAAAACTTGTAGAGTTGTCACTATTATAATTGTCGACCACTGTCTTTTTCTCTGAGATAGTCCCTTGTAATTGTAACAGCTATATAAAATAATTATTCAACGATGTACATTAATTCTACACATAAAGTTTTATAGAATTATCATCTTAAAGATACAGCCACAATAGAAGGAACAAGGAATTAGGAATAAGAAATCAAGACTTCAACCTACCACCAGATATCGGATACACCGGAATACACAGTTTTTGATAAGATGAAATTGTTATTCCTTATTCCTTATTCCTTCTCTATTGTGATTCCATCATTATAGTCACTATATCTTTTTCCCTGCGATAATTTGTTTATAGTTGCAATAACTATAAAATAGTTTATTCAACGGTGTATACATTAATTCTCTACACATAAAATTTGTACAACTATCACCTTTATACAATCGTTACTACTATACATGTCTAAATGTCTTTTTCTCCGAGTATATGGCAATTGCTGTAGGAAGAGATAGAAAAAGAGATTGTTTCTCCAACCGGTCGCGAAGGAACTCTTCCTTTTCTGTAATTAAAATCGAATCGGACATCTGTCGCGGTACGTGTCTCTCCGGGACACTGTCGCTTATAGGCACGGAGTGTTGCGCGGACTTTTCGACATCTCCCTCCGGAGAACGTCGATCGACGCGGAGGGAAGGAAGGTTTCCCGCCGTCTACGTTGTCGGATCATCCGAGTGTTCCCACTTTCCAGACGGGAAACGTCAGGCCGCACGTCGTCGTGCAACGACGACGTGCGGCAATGTTGCAGAGATAAGTCATTTTATTGATCCGGCTTAATATCGCGTTCGCGGGCTACCTGCCCGTTACACCGAGTTCCTCTTCTTTCTCGCACTCCGGGGGTGTAGGGACGTCACGTGTCACGACGTATATACGCGGCATATATCCGTGCTATCGCGCGAATATGTGGCGCGACGTAACGCAGATAACGAAAATGTCAATAGCAATGGGACGCGATCGACGCGCGATACGCGCTTTCCTCGCACGAGTCTCTCTCTCCCTCCCTCCCCCCCTCCTCACCTTTCGCGTTTTTCTCTTTTTTTCTCTCTGCTCCTCTCTTTCTCTCCGTTACTTAATTTTTACGTTTGAGGAAATCACAGAATATTTAATAAATAACACTTCTCTTTCTCTCTCTTTCTCACTGCGTATCTCCTTCCCTCTGGATTTTTCTTTCTCTCTCATGTTTAATTTTTGCATTGTTATTTAATTCTTATACTAGACAAGATATATCTCGGAGCACTTAATAGATAATATTTCTTTTTTCTCTTTCTCGCCTTTCCTTCTCTCCTTCTCTTTCACTCTACTTCTCGCTCTCCCCTTTCCTTTTTTCTTTCTTTCGTTATTTAATTTTTTGTTATTACTTTATACTTAATTCTAACGCTACACAAGATATATCAGAATACTTGATAAATAATATTTCCTTTTTTCTTTCTCTCCCTCTCTTCTCGTTCGTTGTTCCTTTCTTTCTCTCGTTGTTCAATTGTTACTTAATTCTTATGCTAGATAGAATATATTTCAAAGCACTTAATAAATGATATTCCTTTTTCTTTCTCTCTTTTTCTCTCTCCATCTATTTCATACTCTCCTTTTATCTGGAATATTTCTGGTCAAATATTTGATTGCAAGAACCACTGCGTATGCGCGTTTCCAAGGCTCAATTCATCTCATTCGTCTCTCGCGTTATCGAATGGGAAGCTCGATTAAAAATTCATTTCGTAAAACGCACAGGATCATCCATCGCAGCTTGCACACTCGAGTCGCACGAACGAATGTTACGAGTCAATCTCTCACACCGTTGGTTTTACATTTCTAATATTACCGACGGGATTCCCCGTGATCAAAGACTCGATTAAAATTCTATCGAAATCTTAACTTCTTCAATCGATACTTCAAACTACGAATGAAAACTTGATTCTCCGTCTATTGCGAATTTCTAATCTTAAATATTGTATGGGCTCATACATAAATAGGCTACGGTGAAATTTCGTCTTTTTCTGCGAGAGGCCTTATATACAATGCATGCTTATCGCAGTTCAGCTCGCAATTAGCATCTGTAATGTAATTCGTAACTCGCCGTTGCGAAGTGGTGTTCACATTTAACCTTTTGAATTGCGTTTTCGTTCATTGGTCGCGTTCAGTAGAGAAAACAATTTTGCATACAATTGTTTTAAGAGGTTTTAATACAACTGGTTTATGTATATTTATATCCAGTGAGGAACTATTGTAAAATCAACAAATCAGAAACATTGAATTGCAACATTGTGAATGTTGCATCAACACCGTGGAATATAAATTAGACGTTAAAATACAATTTATACTTCAACATTTAATATGTGCGTCGAATTTATGATGTAACTTTATAACAAATTTTTATGTCTTTATTTATATTTTAATATTGACTCTTTCCTACGTTTTAATTATTAAGAATTTTATATATTTAACTTGTTCCCAAACACTTTATTTTACTTATATTATAATTTAGCTAAAGAAGACTTAAATCGTTAGTCGAAATATCCATGCATTATAAGTTAATGAATAACTAGTTTTAATCGCTTCTTAATGTTTTAATAAACTAGTTTTAATCTTTGACGTAATTAATTGTTCGTTTAATCTTTCTATCAATTTTATTAAATTTGCATTGTAATTTCGAGCTAGGAATAAAAATTATTGTTTAAATATTATTGTTTAACATTTAACATTGCGACATCTCAGCAACATTTTTTCAATGTTCTGTGCTGTATTGGGTACCGCAATCATATTAAAAGAATTTTACAACGTCGCAAAGCTGCTTTTTCCGCTAAACGCAGCCATTATCTTAATTCGGTGGAATTCTCCCGGCCGCGTGTAATTACGTTAATGTCGGAATTCTCGTGCCTGCTGGATTTCTGCCTTCCGGAGATCGGACGTGTTGACCCCTTTCGGAGCTTCATCCGTATTAGCATCTGACGTGTCCGAAATGCGCTATTGCACGAGGTCTCGCAGTTGCCCTCCGAATCGGAGCAGCAGATGGATCATACAACGGGAGATTGACGGAAGGGAAATGGGATGGCTTGGTGAATGCGCGACAATGGACACGAAGAGAGGGAGATACAAAAAGCCTCCGGTGTGAATTGCTTGTTTCTCTCGGGGCACGAGAAGCAGCTATTTCAGTTAATGCGGATGCGAAGAAAACGCGGTGACTATTACAAAGCAGACCGTCGGGCAAGCGCGCATGAATCTCACCTCGTCCGGTTGAGATATCTGCTTTCTCATTTTCCTCGTTAAGCCCACTTTTCCTCTTTGCCCTGTCAAAGTCCGACCTGATTACCTATCCCTATCATTTATAGTCTTGTTTCTCTCTTTCTTCTTCTTTTTCTCTTTTCTCTTCTTTTCTTCTTTCTTCTCTTTCTTTTGCTTCTCTTTCTTCCTCTCTTTCCTTCTCTTTTCTTCTTCCCTTTCTTCTCTTTTCCCTTCTTTATCTTGTTCTTCTATTGACTCTTTTTCTCTTCTTCTTTCTTTCTTTCTTTTTTTCCTCTTCTTCTTTTCTTCTGTTTTCTTCTTCTTATTTCTTCTTTTTCTTCTTCCTGATCTTCTTTTTCATAGATCTTTTTTTTTCATATTCTTAAGATATGATACTTTTCCTGATTTTCTAATCTTTCATTTCTTTAATTTTTTAATCAACCTTATTGAAATTGAATCAATATATGACGAGAACATCGACATATAGAAGTGGACGGAGCATTCGGCGAAATCTCTTTGATCTTTCGTCTTGACGGACCTAGAAAGAGTAAGGTAGCTAAGTGGCACGGAACTCTCTTTCTACTCTTGTCCTATTGGTCGAATTATGTTTCAGGAGAGGGAGAACAGTAGCGTATTTTGTTTAAATCAAGAACTATCACAGTATTGTTGACTGGTACTAACGCAGTACGATAATTCTAAACTCACGTTATTAATTATTAGATACAAAATAAAACTTGATATATGATTTCTACGTGTATTTTGTGCAAAAGTAACACTCTAGTAAGCACAGATGTATCAACTTAACGCCTCAGGGCCCTTGATTACACGATTCACTACCGTAATCGCTCTATCTCTTTCTAGGTCTGCCAAAATGGTTTCGATGCTAATGCTCCGTCCAGTACTATATGTCGATGGACGAGAATCGCGATCGAATCCGCGATCTGCCGGCTGCGATCAGGCGCTTTTTCACACGGTGTCATCCTCTACAATTTAACCGTATATTGCGTACGCGCGATTCTTTCGTGCATTTCCATCGATATGCTTTACACGGACACGCTTTTAGCCGGAACCGGAATTAGGTCGAGCGCGCGGAAGGAGATATCGACGGCCTGCGACATAATTAGGATAAACGCCGCGGTCGAGGAATATCGAAGCGATGCCGAGCAGTGTGGAAGGGAATCGACGGTTCTCGCCCGCTCGGTGACGCTCGTCGAATTATTTTGATTTCGTGCGATCGTATTTTCGTACCTCCTTTTCGTGGATATCGCACGCGGCCAAAGGCAGACGCTTCGATATTCCGATAACACGTCGGGTAGAAAATTTTAGATTGCGTCTTATAACAGGACGATCTCCCGACGATGATCTTACAAGAGACAGAAACGAGAACCGCTCTTTTTCATCTTGTGTTCGTCGGGGATATTATTCCCCCTAAAAAAATCTTGTAATATTTCTAAAACTATCTCATGCAAGATCAACGAGATTTTCCTGTTCGGTGAGATCTTATTACTAATTTGTTCTACAGAGCATTATCTTCTTTGACAAAGTGCTTTGAGCAGGATGCATGTTAACCTTTCATTATTCGCATGAAATAATAAAAGGATACATCCAGGACACTCCAGCCTTATAAATTCGTTAAATGTATGAATACTATTTATTTATGTGTTATTATACTTAACGCAAATTGTTTTATAATTAAAAAATCATTACATTTGACTTATAAAATTTGGTTTATAGAAATTAAATTTGACTAAAATTTAGTTTATTAGTTTATACGCACCACACAAATACATACATTAATATGAACACCGTTTACTTTAAAACTAAATAATTCAACCACAGAAATTGGATTCCTGTACATTTTAACATGCATGAAAGTTAAAAGTATTATTTAACTCAGGTTATCATTGCGCGTTTGATATCTAATAGTAAAGGATATAGAATATTATCAATAATATCAATTTCCTAGCTCGAAACTGCGATGCAAAATAATAAAATTGGTAGAAAGGTCAAACAACAAGCAATTGATCAGATCCAGGATTAAAACGTGTTATTCATTAATATACATACATATAATGCATATAACGTTCCGATTATACTGTCTTCTTCAGACAAATTATAATAAAAATAATAAAATTGGTAGAAAGGTCAAACAAAAAGCAATTGATCAGATCCAGGATTAAAACTTGTTATTCATTAATATACATACATATAACGCATACAACGTTCCGATTATACTGTCTTCTTCAGCCAAATTACAATAAAAATAAATTAACAGTTTGAGAACAAATTGAATATATAATAAATACACTTATTTATGTATCCAATCTACAATGTGATTTCATGATCGATTTTTATCATTATTTATATTTTAATTAACTCTTTCCAACGTTTTAACTATTAAGAACTTTATATGTTCAATTTGTTCTTCAATTATTAATTTATTTTGTATTATAATTTAGCTAAAGAAAACTTGGTATAATCGAAACGTTCCATGCATTATATATTATTAAATAATTAGTTTTAATTCTGCATGGATATAATTAACTGCTCGTTGTTTAACTTTTCTACCAATTTTATTATTTCGAGAATACTATCAATCTTTATATAATAGTAAATCATCAAAAAAAAACAATGGAAATTGAAATACGGTTTTGAGATATCAGAAACATACCGCACGAGTAATGTAGAGTTAATCGAAACTGATAGCGAATCGTAAATCATGTGAGCCACGAAATTCAGAACGAGCACTCGCGCGGTAATCAATGAAACGCACCTGGAATTCTACCGGCTTATTGGTGATTCCGCGTTGAATCGCGCATGCCAGTTCCCGTCGCTTCGTCATTTTGACGACGACGACGATGACGACGCAACGGCGACGTTATTCTACGAACGGCTGTGAGGAGTGTCTCTTCTCTCTCTGCTACCCTCTTATCTATTTCATTCTTTCCCGGAGTTTTTATCTCCTCGCTATCTTTATTAAGAAAAATAAAGATGAACAAGTGTATGTATTCTCGCGTGTCACACATTTGTACATCTATATCTAAAGCCTAATGCACAGTTAAAAAGATACAGACAATAGAAAAAGGAAATTTATTCTGGTTTCTTATTTAGGTTGAAATTATTCCTATTGCCTGTGCCTTTTAATTGCGCGTTAGGTTTAAATTAACCCTAATCTATATTTGCTTCGAAATTTCCTTAAGTGCAATGGTATTCGTGGATTCAGTGTACTTCAAATTAACGTATCTTTGCTAATTAACATTTCTGAACGATTTTTTAAATTTTATTTTGAAAATAAAAATCTGAAAAATGAGAATATGTAAATTAAAATTTAATTAAAGGCCAAGAAATGAACAAAAATGATAAATATTCAAACGATGTTTTATTAGTTTAATGTCAAATAATGTTCATAAACACGTGTTTCGACTGCATAGAGTCTTCTTCAGTTCGCAATATATAGAAAAAAAGGAAGGTTTTTTAATTTAAATATAAAGTATAAAATTACAATAGAAATTGAAAGTTTTAAGGAATATTATTAAAGGATTATGTACTTCAAAATTATTTAAGGTTGTGAAAAACATTTGTTATGAACAGTTTATCCGGATCCACTGGATCCGCGAATACCGATTACAGTTAAAGGCGGGCGATAATCAACTGCATCGTTATCGCAAAGATAAACCGCAATTATTGTTATCTGGGCGTGACATTAATTTGCGGAACCTCGATAAATAACGACGACCGCGGTTCGTGTAATCGATGACTCATTGTCAGTCAAATAAACTCTCGCGCTCTCTTGCGCCGTAATTGATTCCCTGTCACAATAAATTGTAATTAAATACAATTGTAATTAAATGTCACTAGTAACGAGAAAAAGTTTCTTCCGCCGTGAAATACGTATTGCTGTATATAATACTATTTCGTTTTTAGCAACGTTGTTTTATACTTTGACGACGGGGAGGGAAAAGAGAAAGGGAATACAAAGAATCCAAAGTGATGCGTAACAACAAGCTTTAGCAATGCCTCTCCCGGAAATTAATCAGGATCGAAGAAATTTTCTCGCAAAAGAATTTCTCGCAAACCGTCGCCGAGTCTTCAGAAATGAAAAGACGCTCATTAATTAAGCCGTCGACCTACATCGTTCTTAATCCGTATCTTCGGAAACGATCGATATTATGCACTGATTATTAATCGCTCCATACCGTGTAATTACTCCAAGAGCATCCTTATCACTTGTTCCGTGAAAAACCTGCTAAAAGACAATTCTAATCGGTCCGTCATTTCCACGAGAAAGAATTGCCGTTTCCAAAGATTTTCAGCTTTCAATTAGAAAAGTTTTATTTTCTTTTAAACGGACTACATTCCCAACGGTAACTTTTATATCCTGCGTAATACAAAAGACATTTTAAAAAATAGAAAATATTGATAGAGTAGATACTCAAAATACACACCTTGTCCGTATAAAAATGCCTATAATATAAAATATACGCGGTAAAAAATATATTGTATTTCTATAAGACCAATCCTTGTTAAAATTTTTGTGCTGAATTTTTAACCCTTAACCCTCGTTGCCACTTTTTTGCTACTTACTTTGCTACACTGAGAGTGGCTGTTTTCCACTACTTCACCATCGACACTTATCCAACCGTCTCTAACAGGTCCACGATATCCCCGGCCACCTTTGCCTCTGTTGTGCATTGTGGATGCCTCTCGAACCCAGAAAGTGAAATCTCTATGAGGTCCAATAATTTCTCTGATATGTTTTTATCTAAACAACAATAAGTTCATTTACTGTACAAATATTATAGTTTTGAATATATAAAAGAATATATAAATGATAATCGAAGGGTATATTTGTCTTAATCATTATTGTAAATTAGATTTTTAAGTTATAAAAAAATGTTTGCATGTATTTAACTTTTTGCGTGAGTTAATTTGGCTCACTTGTGGCAAACTAGGGTTAACATACCCAAATGTTAATCTAACTGCTAACATGATTGTTCTTCGAATATTTTGTATTAAATTGATATTTAACATTTTTTAAAAACAACATAAACATGAGAATAAATAAAAATAAATATAGTTTTAAGACATAAATTGTAAGATACATTAATAAAATATAAGTACATGTTAATTTAACATAAATAGATATTAATATTACTAAAGAAATACATTTATTTCCATAATTTGCTTCCAAATTGTATCAAAATATTACATTTCTATATTAATTTTTGACATAATATATGTATTACTTGTTAACATATTCCTCTTTAGATATTATTTTGCAGGTAATAACATCGAAATTTGAATGGATCGTGAAATATATATTTGTACGTATTAACATCAAAATTTGGGAAACGTGAAACATGTAAAATATGACATAAATTTTCCAACTATGTAAAAAATAATAGGCACATATATTAAAAATGTACATCAAAATACGCAACGCATAAAATTATAAACAGAATTCTATCCTGACGTGAATTTTCGTTTAAAATGAATTTAACGAATTTTCAATTTGAAAACAAAATCGTCGGGTGTTTGTTCTGAAGCGGCACGAAAGGGCTCGAACTTGCGCCCGCATTTTTCAATCGCGCTTTATCTCAGAGTTATTGGTCTCACGTTCAATCGCGAGCGTTCCAAGTGGTTCTTTAAACAGAATATATATTCCCGATATCTCTGTGAGACTGTCTCGGGGAGAGTATAACAAAAAGAGACCGCGGGTTAATAGGACGATCGTCTTATTGATCCCCCACAGGGCGCCTCTGCAACGGCAACTGGAGAATATTGCGTGATCGCGGGCGATTTCTTTCAACTTCTTTCTCTTCGTCTAATAGCTGTTTCCCACTTATTTCTTCGCGTGAGGAGTGGAATATATATATATTGTTATAAATAGCGCACCATATATACCGTGCTTTGGTTCAACGCGCCAGTTTTCGAACATCTCCTCTTAAGGCACCAATAACTCGGCGTCGCCCATGCGTGCGCGATAAGATAATATCAAAATTATATCCATCATTCGCGTTGATACGAAAAAATATATATAAATTTCGACGTAGCGAATACAGGTAAATGGAAAGGAATAAAGCACTGTGAACATTTATTTCATACGAAAATATTGAGAGAGAGAGAGAGAGAGAGAGAGAGAGAGAGAGAGAGAGAGAGAGAATTATTTCGCTATTTATTTTGAATCCCAGGACTCAGTCCCCTTAAGTGCGAAACACATTATTATATAATACAAGATTATAATATTAAAATATACAGAAATACACGACTTAAAAGCCTTGTAGTAATAAAGAAATAAACTAAAAAAATTTTAAATAAATCAAAATCAAATCAAAATAAAGTAAAAAATAACAGAGTATGTAGGGGTGAAAGTGCAATTGTGTGTATATGTATTATGTATAGAATCTGTGTAAGGAGTAATCTAAACGAAATTGAGGAAAGCCGAAAATTCAATAACATTAATCACTATACTAGAAGTTAACAAGTATCTATATAGAGTTTTACAATCGGCCCAGTACTGGGCCAGTATTGATTGCTATAGTTCAAATACTGGCATAGTAAACACTGACAAATTACTGGCCCAGTACTGGCTAAATATCGGATGTTAACTGGTCCAGTACTGGCAGATGGTATTGGCCCAGTCATTTTAGTTAGTCATCTGCCAGTGATGGCCCAGTACTGGCTGACAGAACTTTGGCCGTCATTAGTCAGCCAGTCACTTCCCAAGCAGAACAAGTCATTTTGATATCAAAATGATGTTTAAATGATCATTAAAAGTTCATTTTACGATCATTTCCGATTTATTTTAATGTCATTTTGACGTTATCATGACTTGTTGTTCTGATTAAGTTGTCAGTGATGGTTCAGTACTGATTGACCTTGGCCGGTAAAAAATTTTTCATACATTAATATGTATAAACATGTATAAACATACATAAATATTCATAAATACGTATAATCATATATAAAATATGTCCATACATACTCATACATCCCTCTTTCTTTTGCAAAACTATTTTTTAGTGTAATAGAAATAACAATAGTAATGTGAAAACATAAAAAATAATTAAAGGGATAATTTTAACATTGTTCGTTTTAGAAAAAAACAAGTTTGGAAAAATGTTAAAAAAATTGCTCATACACAATTATGTATAATTTTATATATAATTATACATAAGTAATTTTTTTACATTTCTTCAAACTTTTTTCTAAAATAAAGTGTAAAAATTACTCTTTTAATTATTTTTAACGTTTTCACATTACTATTGTTATTATTTTCTATTACACTAAAAAATAATGTTACAAAAAAAAGAAGGATATATGAACATGTATGGACATATTTCATATAAAATTATGTATGTTTTATTTCATATAAAATTATGATTGCTTACCGGGTGGCCGTCAGTTGATAGTCATAGCGTTGGTTTCGTTGTAACTGTTGGCGACCCTAAATGGGGGTATAATTATAAAATTTATTATTAAAGATACTTAGAGATTCAAAGAAATAAAATTTTATAATTCAGTCGCATAACGTTTAAATGAAAGAAAAAGGAGGGAGGGATTGTTAGAAATCATCGCGTTAAATAAGTATATCAGATATACCATAATAAATAATTCTATGGCTGGTATTCATAAAGTCCGTTCTTATTTTAAAACCGTCTTAAGTAATGTCTTAAAATGTGTGTGTGTGTGTGTGCAAATATGGCTCTGTGATTGGCTTATGATATCTCAAGACTGTATTTAAAACCGTTTTAAATATAAGAACTGACTATGAATACCGGTTTATATCTGCGTAACTATTAAAAAACGCACATTACAGATATATGCAGCATATTATTTTTCAGGAGGGTTGGGGATGTGGTACTAGCCCTCTTTTTACGAGGAGTGTTATTAGCCCTCTAAACAGAAAGCCAGTAAAACATCCCTATAAAAAATTAATGTATACTTCGAAAGCAAATTAAGGGAGGCATATTTTTACACTACTGGATGTGGGTGGAGAGTGAAAAAGTGAGAGAGAGAGAGAGAGAGAGGAGGGAGGGAGAGAGAGAATGTGATTTCAAGTATTATTAACATATCGATCAATATTTTCAAATATATTTTTCCTGTTGATTAATTATATTTTATTACGTTCAAAATAAGATGTATAAGATATGCACTGTTAAATTGATAATGTCAATTAAGTTAGTCAAAATTTAAGTTATTTTTAATCATTTCTATGGATCGTTCCTACTTAATATGTTGTTGATTTAATTTAAAAAATAGAGTTAAAGATTTTAATTTAAGAAAATGTATTAAATTTGATTCATAAATTTACTTTGAAATCATAGGAAAAAAACAAAAACCTAATCACAAAAGTGGATTAATTTACATTTTGCATGAAATTTAAAAATATATAGCAAAGTATTATTTAACTCAAGAAATAGAGTTGTTACCTCCTTTGATATCTAACAGTGTACTGTGTTCTAGTACCCTATTCTGTAACTCTTAACTCTTAACAACAATATCGATGTCGTTGTATTGTCGAAGTTATGTGTGGTAAAAAAGACAATTGCACAATGCAATATAACGATACCGAACTATCGTTAAGAGTTACAGAATTAGGGTACTGGAACACAGTATTGTCGTAGATTTTTATGTAGAAAATACATTATTCAATCCTATACTTTGTTTTCTTATCACGTTCAAAATAAACTCGTATATACGTGCAACAAAAACGCATTTAAAATATTCTCTTTTTCGTTTAAAATATTTGTGTAAATTACGAATTGTATATTTATTAGATATAAATATGTAAAAGATATATTCATTATATTATGTAGTATATTATATTAATTATACATAATACACTATATATCTAATATATAATATATTAAATAGTTAATACTAATATTACAGTAATATTATATTAATATTATAGTAATAGTATATCTTATAATATTATATCGTATTATGTACGTATAATTATTACAAAAACATGTATATGTTGTATTATTACGCATAAATTAAATTGCTGATAATATATCTTATTTATTGATTAATATCCATGATCTTGTTATTCAATTCTTGCGCTTTGAAGGATTTATCTCAAAAAGCTTAATAAATAGCATTCCCTCTCCCTCCCTCTCTCTCTCTCTCTCTCTCTCTCTCTCTGTCTCTCACTCACTTACTCACTCATTCTTCCCACAATACAAATCAAACAATTGTCAATCGTCAATCACGTAAGATCGTTATTACACGCCGTCATATTTATTCTTTAAAATTCCATGACGCAATATTCGAGAGAGAGAGAGAGAAAGAGAGAGAGATAGAGAGAGAGAGAGAGAGAGGGCGAGGGAGGGAGGGAGAGAGGGGGGGGGAGGGAAGAGAGGTGAGACAGAATAAACGAGGGAAAAAAACATTTTAAAAATATGTACCATTTTAAAAAATATTCCATTTCAACAGCGGCGCGTTCGCGGTCAGATGACAGACCGATCCGATTTCCCAGCTATATGTGATTCGCGTCATCGAATCCGTCCCTGCACCGCCAAACCGATTTTTCTCCGTTATATCTATAATTAATCGAACGCGCTCGCGCAGTTCTGCGTTGCGAAGTTGTGCACCGCGGTGCAGTGTTTTCGTACCGTACCGACTGTCTCGCGCATGCGCAGTGCGGCGCGACAACGCAGTCGCGCATTCGAGATGCGTTTTATGCTCCCCCGATTGAGTATTGAAATGAGATGAAAAGATGAGCAAATTTATTAGAATATTCATAATTTTATTGAGTGATACCTAATGAATTTGTTCATTTTTGTAATTCTCATTTCAAGATACGATCGATCCTCGGACTCATTAGGTATCGATTGTGTATCTTAAAATGAGGTAAAAATTAGAAAAACGAGCAAATCCACTGGAATATTTATAACTTTCTAATAAAGAAAGATATAACTTTTACTTTTTCACGATAATTCGGCGATCGTTTTTTTTTCTACATTTTTTTCTTCAAAAAAAACCAAAAATTATCATATAAAATGATGTTATATTCAAAGAAAAATTTATTACTAAATTTTCTTATGTATTTTTTTCATAAAAAAAAGTACATAAGAAAAGGTAGAGTGATAAAACAATCTCCGACTATAGTCGCTAAAAAAAGTTATATAATTTTTAAACATATTTTAATTATGTATAGTTATGTGAATGTATATTTTAATAATAAACATATCATAATATTTAATTATAATTTGCTTACTTCTGTAGATGTAGACACTCCACTGGACGACGCGCCTGCCGCGCATGCGCCGGGACTCCCAGCCCAGCCGCCGTAATGACGCCGACGCCGTTGCTGCGCGTTGCGGAGCATAAGGGGACGAGCAGAGACGAGAAAGAAAGATTCCGATCGGAGCCAACGACGCCGTCGCCTCGTACCGGTCGCCGATGATGCGCGACACCGGACGTCGCGCCGACATCCTCTAGGAGTCGACGTCGCCGAGGGAGAGACGTAAATCATTCAGAACGACCCGCGCGAGGGCGAAAATGTGATCGCTTCGTCTCGCCTCTTCTCGTCTCGGCAACAACACAACGTTCGACATCTGAACGCAGTTGGAGTCACCCAAGCGTTCGAATTCCATCGCATTTCCCGACGCCAACTTCACTCCGTTCGCCCGAAACATGAACGGGCAAGTGCAGTCATCGCGGGAGAGGTTAGGTAGGTAAACACGCCTGCTGTTTACATTCCGCCCCTAACGTCTAGCTGTCAACGGGCCGGTTCTCAGAATCCTCAGCCCCGTAGACTCATTCTTTCTTTTTTTTCTTTGCTTTCTTCGTTTCCTTTATTCCTCTCCTTTTTCGACTCGCTTGAACGCGTATTTGGTCCGTTTGACTTGAATTTGGATTGACATGCTGTAGCCGATAGTGCGAGGCATAGTTTGCATTGTTTCTACGTGGAGAACGATCGAAGCGCACCACCTTTGTCTTTGTAAAATTGGATAGCTTAGACGTATGATACATAGATACATATAGATAATAATATTTATTTTCTATTACAATCTAGTACTCTAGTTTCTATTACAGTCATATGATAAAGTAAATAATGGATGCTAAATAGAAACATTCAGAAAATCTTGTTTGTTTCTATCGGATTTCCAAGATTCGGACAAAAGTCAGTAAGCATTGAAATTGATTGAATGGAACAAATGGATGCTGAATAGAAACTTTTTTTGAAAATTTTGATTGTTTCTGTTGGATTTTGAAGATTCAATCAGGCAAAAGTCAACAAGCTTTGGATGATTAAGCCAAACAGAAAATTACATGACGTAAAGGTATTATAAAAACATTAAATACAAAGTAACAAATTCGCATAGAAGCAAAGACCAAAGTAAAAGATCATTCACTGGAAAAAGAGTTCGATTGTATTAACTGAAATTCTGGTGGAAAATGAACAAATTAGATTTTTCTAATTGAATTTATATTCTAATTGAGATAGTCAGAATTCTGATAATGTCAGAAATTTCTAGAGCATCCATTTTCAACCAGAAATTTTTTTAGTATGGAAATTGACTGTTCAAATGTAACATAATTCCAATTGTTAAAATTCCATATAGCACACTATATGAGAAATATTTTAAGAACATCCTTAAGACATTCAGAGAATATAAGGACGTCTTTAGGTTAGAGCGGTATTCATAGTCAGATCTTATATTTAAAACCGTCTTAAGTACAGTCTTAAAATGTCATGAACCAATCACAGAGGGCCGCATTAGTGACTTAAGACACATTACTTAAGATCTTAAAATAAGAACCGACTATGAATACTGGCCATAGAGCAGTGTTCACAGTCCGTTCTTATTTTAAGACCGTCTTAAGTAATGTTTTATGTCCGTCAGATCTTGTACTTAAGGCTTCTTTAAATTTATCTTTAGATGCTCAGTAGCCAATGAAATAATTTGTAGAGCATCTGAAGATAAATTTAAGGAAACCTTAAATATAAGGCCTAACTATGAATACGGGCATTAAGATGCTAATACGGCTCTCTGGCCGGTATTCATAGATCTTATATTCAAGATTGTCTAAAGTACAGTCTTAAGAAATCACGAACCAATCAGAGGGCCGTATTAGCGTCTTAAGACATTACTTAAGACAGTCTTAAAATAAGAACGGACTATCAATACCGCGCTCTGATTGATTCATGACATCTTAAGATTGCACTTAAGGCGGTCTTAAATATAAGATTCGACTATGAATACCAGCCTTAGAATCTATGGGATGTCGGTCTTCTGTTTTTATCTTTTTCTATTGGTTTATCCAGTTTGGTTGTACTATTATATACTTATATTTAATATGAAATAGCTACATATTCGAAATTTGCCAAAAGCGAGATAGAAAGTTTTTATGCAGTCCATTGCGACAAAGAAGCCTTCATATATTTTCCATTAGCCTGTTCTGTGTCGCTGCGCTGCACTAAAATTTTCTATCTCGCTTTCGCAAACTTTAAATATGTGTCTATTTCATTCTAAGTGCAACAAGTGTATACTATTAATACAACACAAAGATCTCATTTTTGTCTTTTTTATGTGTGAAAAAACAAGGTTATTTTTTCGCCTTTTTATCCTCTTCCCAGCTTCTCTTTTGACAAAGCAGATGTGATGATTAATAACAGATGTAGTTAACTCATAACACATAATATAGAAAATTGTCCTCTACTTTTGAAAGCAGTTTACCTCTTATCCTAGTGTTAGCTGTTATTATCGCTGTTTTAACTGTGTGTCAATTTGAATAGTGAATTGAGTACACTGTACATAAATAACCCTGACGTGCTTGCATATATTATGAGATAAGAAGGCAAAGATGTAGCGATCCCGGCGGCGTGACCTCTTAATTTATTTACCTTGATGATTTATATGTTATAACAGTTCTCGACAGCTAGTGCTAATCGTTCGTAATTCTACCGCTCTTTGCAGTCTTTGTAGTCCGAAATATTTAGGTTGTGAGCAACGACAATGTGGATAAAATAATCTTAACAAAGTAACTAATATTAACAATATGGAACTTCTCTGTAACGTGTATTATGAATCTGTGTGTGCAATGTATTAGTATCCAGTAGACTGAGTATTCAAATTGACACGCAATTAACAAGACGATGATAATAGTTGCTAACATTTGGGACGGGTAAATTCCTCTTTCAAAAGGCAAGAGCGAGTTTTATACTTTCATTTGCGATAAAGAAGGGAGGAGAAAAGTGAAAGTATGATCAGACATATCACATTATTCATTAAAAAATGTGAAATCATGATTTTCTTCTTCTTTACAATCAAGTTTCTGAAGGGAAAACTGAAAAGGTGAAAATACATTGGTTGAAATTCAGAGCAATAAATTTTTTTTAAATAATTAACAGAAATTAGAAATGACGTAAAAACATAATTTATTAATTAATAAACCAAAATGCAACGGATGTAATAAAGTAGTGCAGCAAAAAACCAAAGTTTGAAAAAGTTAAGCTGTTTGGTTTATTCTATATTACTAAAAATCTCATTAACTTTGACTTTTGACCTTTTTACTAATTTAATATTTTACCTCGATAGAGTTAAAGTCCTTGAGTATTCATTGCTAAACATTTGAAAAAGTTAAGTTTTTTTTTTTTTTTTTAGAAACTTTACAAACAGACGGTCAAACTAACACTGTGAAATTATAAGGTAGTTTGCTATCGTTGTCCTTTACTTTAATAAAAATAATATAGAAAACACGAGAGAGAGAGAGAGAGAGAGAGAGAGAGCCGGTAAAATGGCAAAAAATTACTGTTATTAAACAGATAAATGTATGAATAAATATTTTTTTAGATATCGATAACCTTTAAGATAAAACAATAAATATCTTTGTAGCTGGTTTCGGTCCCGTGAATCTTGGATTATTTTCCGGGATGATCGCCACGGATCGTGTTCCTACCATTCAATCATTCAACTCGGACGCCGAGTTAGACGACACCATGGCCGCGACGGAAGTCGACAGCAAAGTCAAAACGAAATTGCTCTCTATGTGGAACAATGTTAAATATGGTATATATATCAAACGTTTTGCAGCAAAAATTTTATATTGAAAAAATATTTTATATTTTACAACTATTTACATTTCATAAATTATTATAAAATCTTACAAGTCTTAATATTATTATCTAATATTAAATAATATTACATAATTATGTTATGTAATATTATACTTAATATTAGATTGTTATTTTATTAGTAACAAAGACATTTGGTGAATTTGTACGCAATAATACAAAAAGTATTACGAGAAATAATTACCAAATTACATAGGTACACTGAAAGAAAAGATTGGCTGCTGCAGAAAATTAGATGGTAAAAATGCATGCCATATTTTACCATCTAATTTGCTGCAGCAGCCAATCTTTTCTTTCAGTGTCTATATTTTATAATATAGGCTGGACTGTGAAGATGAAGACGAACTTCTCTAAGGAATCTCCCGTGTGGTTGCTGGGACAGTGTTATCTAAAGAAGTCAGAATATCCCTTGGAGAGAGCATCGGAAGCATTAGAGCCAGTTGGAACGGGTAGTCAGGTCTCCTTGGCGATGGATGCCACGAATTTCGAGAATACCATAGAGGAATTCAAGAGGGATTTCATGTCGCGTCTTTGGTTAACATACAGACGCGAATTCCCAATTCTAAACGGCTCCACCTTTACCACGGATTGCGGTTGGGGCTGCATGCTACGCAGTGGGCAAATGATGCTGGCGCAAGCATTAGTCTGTCATTTTCTCGGACGAGGTAATTGTTTCTCCTTTTCAAATTTAGTCGATGTTGAAAAGATGCACTGGATCTCTTAATTTCACGAGATTTAAAAATAATTGGTTTATTTTCTTTTAAAAGTACAAAATAGGAAAATTTGTTTCTAGATTAAACACAAAGTCAGTATGCAAATTTTAAATATTCTAAATTAAAATAAAAATTGCTTAAATTATTATTTTTACTTATAAATTTGAAATTGTAATTTTGTTTTCGCGATTTCATTTGACAAACACACAGTGAATCTTTTGCATGGACCTGATTATTGTTATGTTATATAAAACTGAATGATAAATTTATTTCCTGATTTTATGCAGAATGGAGATGGCGACCAGAACAATCGACTGACGAGAACAGTCATCGGATGATTATCAAATGGTTTGGCGATCAACCAACGCCAGAATCTCCGTTCTCCATACACAAGCTCGTGTCGCTCGGCGCTTCGACGGGGAAACGCGCGGGCGACTGGTACGGTCCCTCCTCGGTCGCGCATCTTTTGTGTCAGGCTATGGAACGCGCCAGCGAAAATCCCAACAGTAAGCTCAATCAGTTGGCGGTATACGTCGCCCAAGATTGCGCAGGTTGGTATTAACGAATTCAGCACAATATAAAAGAATGATTTAATTACCGAAACTGGAAAAACGCATGACATTTGAGTCTGTGCGTATTACATCTAAGAAAGTCTAAAAAAAATAATTTAATTATATAAATAGCAGTTGAAAATTTTATATATCCCTTCTCTTTCTATTAAAAAATAATATAAAACTTTCTATAATAATATAAAACAAAATTATTCAAAAATTATACAGAAGCAGCATATTAATAATTTTTTTCATAGAGAAGAGAATTTTATTAAAAGTTTTGCAAATTAATAGAAATTCTGCAGTTCATTTTATGTTATGCATAAATTAACAATTGTTGAACATTTTTTCAGTGTATATGCAAGATGTCGAGAATGTTTGCTGCACTCCAGACGGTGGCCGGAAGGCATTGATACTCTTAGTACCCTTGAGGCTCGGTGCCGACAAGCTGAACCCTGTTTACGCACCTTGTTTGACATCGCTGTTGACATTAGACACGTGTATTGGCGTGATCGGTGGCCGACCGCGACATTCGCTCTATTTCATCGGCTATCAAGACGACAAACTGATCCACTTGGATCCGCATTATTGTCAGGTAGCATTCAATTTTTGAGGAAGCAAGTATCTATATATGTCTGAAATATTTAATTCGCCTTACTTAATATTCAAATTTTTGTCACCTTAGTTGTTATTTTTTTCATGTATTTTTTTTGTTTTATTTTCTTTATCCTTAAGTTAGAGAGGCATACATTTTTTTCGATTTATTTTGTATTTTGCTCTTAAAGTAGATTTTATCTTAGAATATAAAATATTTTTTAACACAAACTATAGAAATCAAAGCCTTAAACGGTCTAGCTGGATCTTAATGCTTGTATGATTCTTATGTGAATTTATATACTACGGTCTTGAAACGCTATTAAACTACCGCAGTAATATCACGAGTTAAATTGACTGGCAATTTAACAAATTTTGATGCTTATTCGCATCTTCGAAACGATCTTAATGTTGAATTACATATTAAAATCTGTAAATAATTAATTTTAAGACCGAAAAATCATTTCGGCGCGCGTTTCTGGGGACTACATACGTAGTATATAAATTCATATAAGAGAATTATACAAGCATTAAGATCCAGTTAGACCGTTTAAGGCTTTGATTTCTATAGTTTGTGTTATCACATATACGATCCTATAATATATTATATTAAAATATTTTTTAAATATAATTATTGATTTATTTCTTCACACACACACACATTCAGGAGACCGTTGACGTCGAAGGAAATGAAAAATTCCCATTGACAAGTTTCCACTGCACGTCACCGAGAAAGATGCTACTCTCGAAAATGGATCCTAGTTGTTGCGTAGGCTTCTACTTTCCTGACAAGGAATCTCTCACCGACTTCATGGAAACAATTCAACAGGTAAATGTAAACATACTGTTAATTTGAATTCGAATTCAATTAAGGTATAACAGTTTAAATAAACAAAAAGAAATATCATCCGTATACTTCTCAACTTTTTACATATTGGAGACAAAAAATAATTCAAATATAAGCATATCTATAAAGGATAAAATAAAAAAAGGTTTCTACTTTGTACCGAATTAAAATGTTTCGTTAACGTTGCAGTTCGTGATACCGAACCAGAATATGGACTATCCGATGTTTCTGTTCTGCGAGGGAAGCGGCAAGGATCTGCAGCAGGGAATTGAGGTCATCGAGGGTCTTCTGCCATCTTCAAGTAGATTCGGTCATGAGAGCGTGGAGGACGATCTGTTCGAGTGCGAGGAGTTCGAGTTGTTGCACTAAGATAAAAAAGAAAAAAGGGAAGAACGAAAAGGACGCGGGAGTATGATACACGCACGCGATTCCGTGATCATCGGAATTACTCTCGCGAGAACATCTCTGTGTCTCTACCCGTTCGCCTATTATTTCGCGATTGTAATTTCTTTTCGTATATTCGCTTCTCCGGAGCGCATATAGGAAAACAGCGAACCAGATATATCATTCTGGAAAGGACGAGACATTCAGAGTTGAGGACTGACGCATTCCCATCGATCTCAATGCGTGAATGAAAACAGGATTTGAGTTTTTAACTCAATGACCAGTTACTGTTACTTATGAAATAGGAGATAAGAAAGCAAAAGATCATTTCCGACGTTAGTACAAGTTATTCGATTAAGCTGATTCAGTCATATTTTCAATTAATATGTATATATGTATGCAATTATTATGGTGATGCACATTTCTTATCTTGTTACGTATAATCTCGAAATTAATTTTATATATTAATCATTAATAATGGCTAATATGACTTAATATTGCAACAATATTGTTGCAAGACTTTCGTTAGTCTTGAAATAATTTAACATGCGTTAAATCCCGTTGAATTGTTGAATTAAAATTTAATTGTATATTTTGCGAAATTCTTTTTCTAAAAATGTTGTAAAAAATCCGCGCAAATAAAGCGTAGCAGTTCTTAAAAGTGTGATTCATAAGGAGAGTACGATAAGACGTTAATTTATTTATTTATTTATTTATAATTGAGTTATTCTTGAGTAACTCTTCTGCCTTGAAAAGGAATAAAGAAGGATTTGAGGAACGTGAACATGGTATGTACAGGGTGAAGCATCCAATAGTGTATGTCTAAATATTTATTTAGAAAAAATTTGATATCTGTACCTATTTATAGATACAAAAATAAAAAATGATATCCAAGAATATCTATGTAAAAAAGCAGTTTTTGAAATGTAAAAAAACTATAACCTTGAACGAATCTTTCTTGTTATTCTTACGAGCTAAATTACTTCGTCTTTAACGATATTTTCAAGGGGACAGCAGAAACATTTACAATAGAGTAGAATAAATTTTAGAAAATAGATTTAGAGTGAAGCATTTATTTCGCGCTTCAAGATTATTCGAGCATTTTAAAGAAGCAAGATAACGCTTAATAACGTACAAGGTGCTTGATCGAATGACAAATAAATCTAGAATATTCTCTCTAAAGTGTAAGGTAGATTTAAAAATAGAAAAACAAGAGTAAAGTGAAAAACAGGATTATTAAAGAATTTAGATGTACACTTTTTTAGATGCCTCACACTGTATATGTATGCATGCGTGTATATGCATATGTATATGCGTATATTGTACTTATACTGTTGAATATGTACACAATATATTGAACATTGTTATATATATATATATCTCTTACAACTGTAACGCTATACGCTCGAAATAAAATAAGAACAAGTGTGTGATAATTACGCCATCCCAGAAATGTATCATCGATTATTCGAACGATCATTCCTACTTTGTAATTTGTACTATATTTTGGACTTTAGCCGAATAGCTGTAGCAACCAACAGCTCGTCATGCAAGTGCTAAGTTGCGGAAACAAGAAATAACTCGTCCTCAGTTCAGTGTCTTTAGTTACCATGAAATCTCGTTGTATCACATAAGCATTCCGCATCGAGAACATCTACGAAAGCCTATTATTGTCGACACGACATCACGCGTATTTACAACCTAATTACATTCACGCTTGTGTGCGTTCCTGCGTGCGTAAGAGAGCTCCGCGCGAATTGCGCTGTAGTACACATTCTCTCTATTGTCACAAGATAAGGAAACAATTGTTCGAGAGCGCATATTTCCATTTGTTACTCGAAATCGCGTGAGATGAGCAAATTACAGGTCTCAAATAGGTCTGAATAGACTTGTTCGTTCTCGTACTTAAATAATAAATACGAGGATATTTTTAAACGCACGTTATCTAATTTAACGAGATGTGTAAATATTTAATACAATTTAATTCTTAGGCAGATAAGTTGTAAGAATTAGATGCAGATTTAATGTCCAAAAATTTGTTTCTTTTAGAGATATATTTCGAAGAAAAAAATTTCCGAACAGATCTAGATATTTGAAAATCAGAACCGTTTGCGCGATTATCCGACATTTAAAGTTACTTAAATATTCGATCTCTCTGAAACTCAACAGTATTGTGCCACGCAATTCCTGATCGCCGGCCACATTTCGTTGGTGGTGTTGCCGTGAAATTCCCTCAGTATTCCAATCTCGCGATAAAACTGCAAGACTGGCTCGGTTTTCGTCGCGTAATCCTGCAGTCTCTTCTGCACGACTTCTGGTTTGTCATCTTCTCTCTGACATAACGACTCACCCGTTACGTCGTCCTTGCCCTGCAAAACACGACAAAATTATTAATATTAAATTATTATTGTTATATAAATAACTATAATTAATGTCGAAATATTCAACTCTCGTTATAAGCGAAATATAGATATTAGCATTTTTTTTTAAATAGATCAAAATATTATATAACAAGTTCTATCGTGTTACAGCCTTGGCCGAAGGTATAAAGCGCAAATTGACGTAAACGTTCTGTAACAAAAAGTAAATTTAAAGTTTTATTGAAAAATATTTATTTTTATAATAATTTTAATGTTTTGTTAATTTTTCTTTGGATTTTATTGCCGTTTTTTTCCAAGAAAATGTCATAAATTGAAAGTGTTTTATACTTATGACCAAATAATCAATTGATTATAGTGCGAACTCAATTATACTCTCGGCTTGTTCCAGCTCTCTTTTTCAATGAAATAGATATACACTCGTTGCACTGATTACCGGCACTCGTGGATCATTGAAGCCGATGCTGTAAACCCTACCACTGGGCACATGAATCCATCTGCTCTTGACTCGGTCCAGTATGACGGTGGTGGGCACCACGAGATTCAGCACGAGATTGATTGGATGTAGCCTCTGCAATCGCTCCGCCTGCGTCAACGTCCTCGGAAATCCTGCCAAGATATTCGTTCGCGTTTAGAAACACAAACGACAGGTTCACGGCTTCAAGAGAACGATCTTGGCCTCGTGACGAGGTCAGAATAATTTCCCTTCCACTCACCGTCCAACAGCCAATTCCGATCCGCCATCGATTCGATCTCATTGCCGATAAGGGATATCATCGTGTCGTCTGGAACAAAGCTACCGCTGTCCATGTACTTCCTTACCTCCTTGCCTAGATCTGCGAATGAGACACATTTTCTAGTAAATATCAGCTAATAGTAATTATAACGTCAATGTTATAATTTCACATTCAATAATGTAACTGTTGCGTACAACATATGTAATGTTATATTTATATTGTTGAGTGTAAAATAACATTGATGTTGTGTTGCTGTTAATGTTTTTACTGGATTCTCTGAAGACACTTCATCAACGGGAGTAGTACTTTCTTTCAATGAATTATACTGTGTATAATAATCGCGAAAATTTGGTTATAATATTGAAAATATCACATTTGGGGGTGTTTTTAAAATTAACGATAAATCACAATCTTTTAAGCACTATTCAAGAATTACTTTATGTAATTCTAAGATTTGCACATATACAGCTGTAATCTAGCGCGATTGGCGATTACTTTTTAACCAGAGAAAAGCAGTCACCGATCGCTTTGCTCTAATTGATTGGAAAGTATATAATATACCTCAGAAAAAATAGTTTATATATTCATCTTTCAATCTTAATCACGTTCGATCAATTCCGTGTAAACTCCGATAACACGTACGTATGAATTGAAAACTATAATCTCGATAGAGTTTTTTTACTGTCCGTCTTTGATTACATTTTTCCTGTTTTATTAATGTTGATAGATTGTAATGCATTAAAAATATTAGTAATATAAATATATATTTTATATATAATTATATAAAATTATATAATTATATATAAAATATATATTTATATTACTAATATTTTTAATGCATTACAATCTATCAACATTAATAAAACAGGAAAAATGTAATCAAAGACGGACAGTAAAAAAACTCTATCGAGATTATAGTTTTCAATTCATACGTACGTGTTATCGGAGTTTACACGGAATTGATCGAACGTGATTAAGATTGAAAGATGTAGAATATTGACGGAATTAAAATTCTTTCGACAATGCGATAGTATTAAAGATAAGACTAAACGCGAGTAATATATCTTATCAAAATGGATAAGAACCAAGACATGTTTTCAAAATTAGCTAATTGATATTCGCTAATCGAACATCTTTTGAATTATATAACGATGCGAGAGTGATAATAACAAAGTTTCATATTTACGAAATCGATCAACTACGAACACATATTGAAATTAACGATAATATGGACAATAGAAACTAGGTTAACGATAAAATCACAATTAATGTAAAATAAAAAAAAATCAATTTCCCAAATGGAACAATAAGTCGCAATGACGCCAATCATAAATGATTGAAAAATTACTTTTAACATCATTTTAACGTCATGATGACTTTGTTGTTCTGCTTGGAAAATTTTACACAAATTCACTGTACATTATCTTATCACATATATCAATGATATAACGAAAAGTAAAGAGGAACTATTCAAAGCCTTACAAGGTAGAGCTTTTACCATGAAACAGTTGAAAGCAATATGACGTAAAGTTTACATCATATACAATTTGAAACATTCAGGGCAAAAGCCAACGCTGATAATACCAACGACGACAACGACGACGACGTACCAGTGCCGGCAGACACGTGGAAGCGCAACCTGTCGCCGCTGGAGATGTGCGCGACGCCGAACTGCTGGACGATTCTGGAGGAGACGGTGCCTTTGCCAGACGCCGGCGCGCCCAGGATGACGGCCCTGAGGGCCGTCGCGGCGGCAGCGTGACACGTGGTGATCGCCACCATGGGAGGTCGCGGTCTACGGGACTGGCGACTTCTCGCGATCGGCAGCGGCGGTGACAACGGCAACCGTCCGAATACCGCGGCGTTCTCGCATCGTCCGGGCCGAACTGACTCTACCCTCGATCCCTACTATTGCCTTCGCGCGGACTTTGATACGCTAGAGGCCTAGAGGCCACGGCACCCCGGTGAAGCGAAGCGCCGTGACGCACTGTGACATAACCGCGACGCGCCGTTTTGTAACGTTGCGTCACGTCGCGCAGACTCGAGCCAGGACAGAACGACGGATCACGATAGTGTAACGTCAGAGATGTTAGAATGACGTCGAAATAAATCGTGACCGACTGGAAATTAAGTGACTCGTAGTAATCATTTTGAAGCCATTTTGATGTCACGATGTTTCGTTCTGTTTGAGAGAATAATGACGGGAACGCGGAGAAATCGAACGACCCGCGTGCTTCTCCCCGTCAGTGAGTGAAATGAGCGAATGACGTCATGCCGCCATGTTAATGCCGCGGTTATTTGAATTGTAGATATTATTTTACTTATTTTTGTGTTTTTAATTGTATTTGTTTGGTATGTATGTATACATACAATGTCGACTGACGTCTGAGCTGTAGAAAGTGTTACATCGAAAAAACACGAAGAAAGGTTTCTGTCAAGAAATGAATGAAAAGCGGTCTATTTCGCATAATACGTGAAGATCGGCTTATTTCGGAACGCATACGAAGTACGGTAAACCCTTCTTCATGTTTTTCTCGATATAGCACCTTCTACAGTTATTCGATATACTGAATTAGATTTTATCTTTTGCCATAATAAAAATTATTTTTTCCCACAGGTTTCTTCCCATTTTAACATTAACGTTTTCTCTTTAAAATAACAAAAAAACGAACTAAATCTGAATTAATGAGAGTCAGCGCGAGCGGAGATGCGCAATAAGATTTTACGAATAAATTTGTCAATCCATACGAAGTATTGGTGTCATCTTTATTTTAAATCTTGAGAAATCTTGAATGTAAGAACAGAGAATTATTGTAATAGTTTAAAGTACAAGAGTTAAAGCGTCAAAAAGAAAATTTAAAATAACCAGTCAAAATTTGAAAGCGTCAACGTCGGCGGACTCAATAGCTGAGTGAGTGCTCGCTGTTATTGATGTTTTCTTTTAGATCATCCAATCAGCATTTTAGATCTGGAAGAATACATCAATAGCAACGAACGCTCACTCAACTGTTGAGTCCGTGAACGTAGCCAACGTTGACGCGTTCAAATTTTGACTGTTTATTTTAGTCCGCCGAACGCAGCCGTTACGAATTATAACGACACTATCGGTGGCAAGGAAACTGTATCCTCGCAAAAACGAAAAACGCCGAAAACCGTTGTTCTTACCGTGGTGAGAGATTTCTCTTCGCATTAGCTTCATCGGGAGAGCAAATTAGCGAATGATGGATCTTAATAAGGATCAGGTATACAGTAAAACATAAGGTTTATTCGCGCCGCACGCTCTAAAATGCTCCAATATGCTCCTGCTACAGTTCCTGCTTAATCTAATGAACGCATTGGAGTAAGTAGGAGCTATGACAGAAAAAAATTGGAGCATATTGGAGCATGCAACGCGACAAACCTATATTTTATATTTGTGTTAAAACCGATCTTTGTTAAAATTTTTGTGCTGCATTTTTAATATCCGAATGATGATATTTTAATATAATGTCTTACTTAAATATTTTATAGTTAGATTGATATTCAATTTTTTTCAAATATTAAAATAACAATTTATGAGTGAGTAAACAAATAACATATTATGACAAAAAAATAATATATTTTTTATAACTTAAATTTTAATATGAGAGAGAGAGAGAATAAATAAAATTAGTTAAAGTTAATTTAATATATTATTTAATATATTATTAATTAGGATCAGTCATCTCTATTGCCTGACAGGCCGATATCTTGGGCGGAATTAAACCGCCAAGTCACTAAAATGAACATGGAGCTAAAAATCAAATGCGAACAAGCGTCGAAGTTAGCTCGTGAGTGCTCTTCAAAAATTTTCAAAAATTCTGTTCGAAAAGATATAAGTAAGAATATCGATGTTCAAAATAAACAATACGACTACTTGTTGCAGTTAGATGCGCAAAGGAACAGCTGGAGCTTCTGAAGCTCTACAGCCCGAAATTGTTACAGGTAATAGAAGAGCTGAAGGACATTTCTGCATCCATGGATTCCAGCGATCGTCCGAATGACATTAATGATATCGAATTGCGCGATAATCAAGTATGCCGTAAAGAATATCGTTTTTGTATTAACTCAGTTCCTGTTAAAATTTTTGTGTTTAATTTTTATCATATCGAGTGATAATAATTTAATATAATGGATTGTGTTATTTGAATATTTTGTATTAAATTGATATTCAGTATTTCTTTTAATATAAAATAACATAATTTATAAGAGAGTAAGTAAACAAATAACATAAAAATAATGTATTATAAAACTTGAATTCTAAGTAAAATGAATAAAATGTGATAAGTTAATTTAATATATTATAAATATATAATTTAATACGTTTTACTGAAGAAATATGCTTCTACAATTTCCTTACAAATTGTGCCAGTGTAGTCGTATTTTTTCTGTTAATTTTTTGCATAATATTTGTGTTACTTCCTAATATTTATCTCGAAGTAAATTAACACAAAAATTTGAATGGACCGATGTTTGAGATATTATATTTAACAAATTTTCCAACTGTGTGCGTATGTGTAGTTTTGGCCAAAATTAGAACTTATATTTTTTACATTCGTCTATATTCCTTTGAACTTTATTATTATCTGTTGATTACCGAAATTATACATAAATTTATAAAAAATTTTTGAAACTCGCGCGAAGGACAATATATAGCAAACATCATAAATTAATTTGTAAGTTAAAATTTTTAATTAATAATGTGCTTAATATTTTTGGCCAAACTGTATATTATGAGTATATGTATACAAGATACATGTTGAGGCATTGAGCTGCAAAACAGACGCATTTATGTTGAAATGTATTTATTATATTTCGAATATACTGCCACATCGACTGACACGATATCGATGCGTATCGATATCCATATAACGCCGTGTAACGTAAATATTTGATATAGTAGACAGTAATAATAGATAATATAATATAACATATTATAGGACCGTATATATGATAACATAAACTATAGGAATCAAAGCCTTAAACGGTCTAGCTGGATCTTAATGCTTGTATGATTCTTATGCGAATTTATATACTACGTATGTAGTATCATGATGGTCCAATATCAGCCGATTAAGTTGCGGGACCAATAAAACGAGAAGAAGAAGAAGAAGTGCGTCCAATCAAATTCGCCATAGAAAATATGGGTGTAGATTTGGTACTATATGCGGAACCAATATATGTTCATAACTCCCATAACCCATCGTGTTGGTGTTGATATAAACATAATGTGAATTTATACATATAATACTATGATTCAAAATCCATGGTGTCGAATCCACACCCTGTTGGTATTTATGATACCAATATGGTGAAAAACACTTTCCAAAAAGAACAAGAAAATAAAAATAATACAAATTTGACATCATATTGTCCGAATTTATGCCATTCCTTGGTCATGATGAAAATCTCTTCAATATGACGTCAAATTGACATAATTTTGATTTTCTTGTCCTCCTTGGGAACCGGGCAGACCTCTAACAAGAGAATGATGCAATCAAAACCCAGCTAACACAAAGTTACATGTAACGTATCCGTTAGTTGTAATTTCCCATTCAACAATTTAACTATAATATAACACGTGCGTTATATTGCAGTTATATTGTTGAGTGGGAAATTACAACTAACGAGTACGTTACATGTAACTTTGTGTTTGCTGGGAATGGAAATGGCAAAGCGCTCCTTCATACACTGGGCGCCTGCGACTACGACGCGCATCCAGACGAATGAAGGGACTATGAATTGTGCAATGCAAATGCATAGTTGAAGCTGGCCACGTTTTTCAAAAATATAATCGAGGTAACGTAACACTCGAAACGAGATGAAACACACGTCCGATCCACTCGAGTGATCTCATGAGACTTTTATTGGACGCACTATTGCGCACTGGTGCATATTAAAGCCGTTGTATACTGATTTGTCCTGAACGTGAAATGCAAATATTTCGAATTATAAAGTATTTTTTTCTATACTATCTAAATATTCTAAAAAAATATGGGTATGGATTTATCATCATAAGTATTTTAAATATAATTCTCACCATGTTGGTATTAATATAAATACCAACGCAGGGTGTAGATTCAACACCATGGAGTTTGAATCATGGTACCACACATTTTACCTAACAGCACAATAAAATGTATTGAGTATTTCACTGCGCTTAATCGATTTCTGTGTTTATAATAAACACATATATTTACGTCAATTTGTGTACGATGGCTTTAATGTGTAACATACATCAGTGCGCATTGAATGCGTCCAATCAAATTCGCTGTTAGAGTGAGTAAAAAAAGCTTCTCGATTCGATTTTGCGTTCGATGCCGTCAGACGCATACTTGTATTTTATATCGTAATAAATATATATATATAGATACATTGACGTTTATTTTGCATACTATGTACTGAACTAATATCGATTTTGTTAATAGGGTAACGAAGACCTTCGCCCGAGTGAAGACGTATCGAAGAAATTTATGCTGTAACGTCAAGACAAGTTCAGAGATCGGAACAGTCTTTCGTGAAAATCCGATATTCATAGAAAAACTCGTCGAACTTAATATCAAAACTCATTGAATTTAAAATTGAACTAGAGAATTAACCAGAAAGTAACAATTAGATTATAAAAAGTGATTAAAAAGGAAGAGAGGAAATTGTAAAAGTTTTCATCAATTAATTAATCAGTAATTAAAATTACTTTTATATACTTTATTTATATTTATTTACATTACTTTCTCTAGTATAATTCTCTATAATTACTTAATATTCATTAATGAAATCACTTTCAACTTAAATATATCTTTTAATTCTAATTAACCTCTATATATCTTTTCTAAGCTATATAAATTATTTATAAAATGTTTAATTTATGTAATAAATAAAATAACTTTCTCTCTCTCTCTCTTTCTCTCTTTCCCTCAATCATTTTTTCTACGATATCTCAAACTTCATCTAAATACGCATTCCTGCTTACTTTATTACGACTTCCTTCAACTATTTATTTATGAAAATGACAGGCAATTTCTACATATTAGTGACATGTTGTTTTACTTGGGATTTCAGGTAGAACCCCAATTAATCAAACCCCAAGTAGAACAACAATTAATCATCAAAATGACATTGAAATGAATCCGAAACGATTAAAAATGACTTTTAATAGTTATTTTGAAATCATTTTGACAATACTTTAATATCATAATGACATGTTGTTCTGCTTGGGTCCTAAGTTATCACACCAAGTCAAGAGAAATTTAAAACGACTTTATTTTAACGTCATGAAAGTCAAAATAATGATATTTTGTTACAAATTTGACTGTTTATTAATGTTAAAAATGAAAATTAATTAACGTTTTGCTTTTTTTTGTTGACTTCTGTGTATTCTTTGGGACAGAGTCATCATAAAGTTACAATATCACAGGACGTCATCATGATGTCATCATTAGATACTTAAAAAAAACTTATGTTAATGACAACCATGATCATGATGATGTCTTCATAATATTATTATGAATTATCTGTTTTTTTTTTACTTGAGATGTCACAACTGGATGAGGAGCAAATCGCGGAATCAAAACGCAGAGACCAAATTGACTACGTGGACAGTGGGATTCTTAATTTCTCAACACGACCTAGGAAACAAAGCTAACTTAATTTAATAACCGGAATTTGACGGGACTGGATAATAACGTAATGAATTGCGGGGGAGCACGATATACCTGATTAATTTAATCTCTCATTCACGTAACATTATTCTGGAAAAGATGCATCTAAAATCTAAAACATAGAATTAATCATCAATGTAATACCTTTTTTTTATCTTTCCAGTATTCATATATGTTCAAATATAAAAATAATGGAAAAACGCTGGCGAAAGAATTAAACTTCGATTTATTTAATATACACATAAATATGCTTATACTTAAACGTTATATTTGCAATTATCAAAAATATATATTTCAATTTACTTTATTAAACGCCTCGTGTACATTCTGTATAAATTTTAAGATTCAACACTGTATAAAATGCACAGTATGTCAAATACAATCAGTCTCATGCGATATAATAACAATGTCCAAATTAACATTAATGCTAACGTTAAAATTTGTCTCTTAAAAGAGTGATATATAGAAAAATTATGCTTTGATTACAATGCAAAAGTCAATTGGTAACGACCTCAAGATACGTTAAAGTATATACACATACAAAATATAAAAGGATCTATAAAATAAATTAAGATCAACAAAACGGTGTAACATTAAATTTCTCTAATTATTCTACAAACAATTTGCGTCGTTAATTATATCAGCCATCATTTGCTTGTCCTGCAAGACTGCATCCAACTCCTCTTGATCCCACTGCAGGTTTACTTTGCACAAACGTGCCTCCTTCTTGCCGACAACTCGCAAAATACCCCTGGTCTCTACCAATGAACACATGTTTACAAAGTCAGAAGTGTCGACAGCGGATATGTTACGCTTCTTGCAAACGTTTCTGTACACCTCATACAACTGTAAGGAATAAAACATTGTTTGAAAAAATAACAATACAATTTGTTATACAACTATAAATTTAACTGAAATTTAATGAACCAAATTAAATTATTAATTTTACATTTGAATATAATTATTATAATTTTATATTTAAATATTTAACTATGATATATAATATGTGACTTTAATGAGCTTACTCTTCCGACAGTGATGTCCTTATTCTTCCCTTTATTAAGGATAAGTAATAGAGAGCAAATTAACAACTTTTGTTGAAGAGGAATTGTATCCTGTTCGTTACTGAGATTCTGTATGCCTCCATAGACTCCATTCAGAACTGTTACCACTTCCTTCAAGTCAACGGGCTTTTCTATTACCTCAGTTTCCTTCTTTGAGAGCTCTATATTTGTATCTAGATTAAAAATAGAAAATTAAATTTTCTACATATTGTGTCTATTATTCTTTATTTATATTAATTATCAATTATCCATTTTCATTCATATAATTTTCATTCATATCATTTTTTTATTGATATTACATTGTCCTAATATCGTGTCGCATAAATATTAATTACCGTTATCATTCGTTGGACGAAGCACCTGCGCCACTTGATGCGATGAAGCTAGTTCGATTACTCTCCTGCTAATATCCAAGGCTTTCCTGATATCCCCAGAAATCGCAGCTACCTTACTCGCGAGGAATTGTATCGCAGGCAGAGTAAAAACGTTGGTCGCGTTTGCCTCATTCAGTCTCGTGGATATTATGTCAAATATCTGTTGCTTGGAGTATGGGGCAAAGTGCATCAATGCCGGCTTCAATTCGCATCTGGCCTGCAGTCTGGGTAATATTCTGTCAGTCAGGTCCAGAGAGTTAGCGATCCCAATGAGGATCAGCTTGGAATTCGGTTTGGAAGGCCACTCGAATATGGAATACAGCACAGACTGCTTTTTGCTCTCCAACTGATCTATCTCATCCAGCACCAGGAGCAGCGTCTTGTGTTTAGATACTAAATATTTTTCTATAATAGCTTTGCTGTTCTTTCCCGACTTTGTCATGCCGGGTATGGACAGTTCCTGAATTATCTTAGCATAAATGGCAGTCGCGGACTTCATGCTGGTACAATTAATGTAGACTACCTTGAATTTCAATCTTACATCCGACTGTTGCATGATCTTGAACAGACACGCGGATTTACCGGTGCCCGGAGGGCCAGAAATGTACAGAGAGCCCGACGTTTTTTGATTCAGATGTTCAAGAAGATATTTCTGCAACTTAGTTAATTCCTCTTCTCTACCGGGTAAGTTGTCCGTTACGGAACCATGCAATGATTTACGCGCATTTTGATATTTGTTGGATCCTACTGACTTAGAAATTAACTCGTCCTCTTCTTCGGAGAGACAAGAGTCAAATAATTGCTTGGGAGCTAATCTGCCTTCTTTCTTAGGGGACAGAATTAATCTATTGAGAAGAGTGGACGGCGTTAAGGAAGACTCCAGCTTATCTCTTCTCTGTTTTGGTGGGCTAGGAGTGTGTTGTTCTGAAATACAACATAATTCATAATTTGACAACAAACTTATGCAAAATACAAATGTCTACAATATAATTACTACGTGTGTAAAGCGAAATTATATTGCATAATTATCATAAGTCGCGAAAAAGGTACAACTGTGAAACAGTCTGCCTACAAAATAATTTTGTTATTATTACTTTTAATCCAGAGTTGATTAAAGTGAGCCTATTAAACCTACTATGCAATGATTATTTTGATAACAAAGATTCTTATGAGTGAAAACAATTCAGATATCATTTTTACCAACAATTCTGTAATCAAAATTATTAATTAACATACAGGGTGTTTGATAATTAATGAAAAATCTTTTGCATAGGGGCAAAATGGACTAAACTGAAAAGAAAAGTCCTTTGCCATTTTATAATTTTCGTAATAGTTAACAAGATATTAATTACTAAAAATTGTCGAAAATTAATCTTCAATAATTTTTTACTCAAATATTACCAGCTTTACAGAAAACCTGCGAGACAAAAATTGTTTACTATATATTCTCATAGAGCTCTAAGAATTTTTTCAGAATTTTTTATCAACTTTTTAGTATTGCATTTCCTTATTTTTACCAACATGAGAAAATATGGTATTAAAAAATTCTAAAAAAATTCTCAAAACTTTATGAGAAAAAATAAACAATTTTTACAGTTTTTCTGTAAAGTTGATAGTTTTTGAGTAAAAAATTATTGAAAATCAATTTTCGGCAATTTTTAGCAATTAATATCTTGTTAACTATTGCAAAAATTGCAAAATTGTAGAGGACTTTTCTTCTCAGTTTAGTCCATTTTGCCCCTATGCAAAAGATTTTTCATTAATTATCAAACACCCTGTATATCAAATGGATCTCACAAACCCAGTGTTTTTTTTATTTGAATTAGCACAGTTCCTTTGCAAAAGAAAAGAGGAAACATGACTTAAAAAATTCAGTTAAATGGAACAACCTTAGTAACTGTATTACAGACTTTGACTTTCCTTTTAGAAGACAGACACAGCCAACACAAGTATCATTCTTTCTTTTATGCCTTTTATGCTTATTCTTTAAATGCCAAGATAAAACGACGTTTGTGTCTCCTAAAAGAAAAACAGCCTTTGGCGTCAGCTTTATAGGGTTAAATAAAGTAAGAAATAATATCTCCTGTATAAATTTACCATTCAAGTCGTCACACTTTCGTCGCCTTGGAGTATGGCCTGCATTCTCAGTTCTTCTTTCCCTCGTTACCTTGTGCCTCTCCTTTGTATTCTCAATATCAGAATCGGACTCAGACTCACTGCTGGTCAAAGTGACAATCTTCTTAACGGTTGGAATATATCTTGACGGCGTATCCTTTGCCGTTGCATTCGTGAAATCCTCCTTGACTTCCTCCTTGCGACCATAAAAATTAGATTTCTTCCGTATGGGAAAAGAAATGATAGTCTGCTTGCCCGACATTGTTTTCGTCAATAATTCTTTAATGAAAACTGTCACCAAACACAGAAAGGGATGCAACGCAGGATCAACAAACCCTTCTTTTTTTTAGATGAATGCTTCTGACTCTAAAAAGGTAAAAAGTTTAATTACATGTGGACTTTGTCATAGATATATAAATTTTGTAATAAAGTCAAATATTGTTCTTATTATTTTGAATTAAATTTTTAGTCAACTCCACAGACAGTCTGTAAACAGGATGGTGGAGATTCAATGAGATTTAATACAATTTATACGCACTCTCTTGGGATTTTCTGCCCTCCTTGACGACGTCCTCGTGAACCTCGAGAGCAATGATTTCGACTTGATCGTGTGAGTCACTGCTACGTTGAAGTTATCGAAAGTTTCCGAAATATTCGTTAGCGAATCGTTGGAGGATTTGCCGACGTCAGCGATTAACACGTTAACGAGCGATTGTCCGCCGAATTCACGACGAAACACGTCATTTGCCAAGCGACGAACACATCCCGCGCACCTCAGCTGTGACTGCAGTTTTGGCGGGATGGGCTTTAAACGGGCGGGAAAACAAGTGCGGAACGCGGAACACGCCGTCTGTCGGTCCAGTACGAGCGTTCCGAACGATGGAACGTAAAAGTGGGGAGCACAAGGGAAAATAAAATGAAACGACAATTTCATTACGACACTTTCAATGTTCCTGTACTTTCCTGTAAATTTGTGTATTTTCATGCGCAGAATTTATTCTGAGAAGGAAAATAGTCGCTCAAGTTCCGTTCTTTTTAATTTTAAAGTTTCTTGCTGTTGGTAATTGATTATAATCCACATAAAAAGAATTTAAAAAGTATGAATTTTGAATCACAAAACATTTTCTTGCTATAATTTAAGTTATATGGGAAAATAATTTGTGTTTCTAATTAATTAAAGTAAAGGATATGTGAATAATAATCACAAATTATCATTAAATTATCATTTTTTAACTTACCGATTTTCATCAAGCTCTTTTCTTGTTCCTGTTCAGAAAACCAATCACATTTTTCGACATTTTTCTGCTCTATATGATGGTTGTTCTACAATGTGCTTTTTGTTTCCTGTTTCTTGCTGTTTGTCTCTTGCCTTCTTGATCAAAAAAGGCAAGAGACAAACAGAGACAAACGGTAAGAAGTAGGAAACGAAAAGCACATTTGTAGAACAACCATGATATTTTACACCGCATATAAAATATATATTCTAGAATTTGACGAATATAACTTGAAGTGATGTCCTCTGAAGAAGTGTAAACAAATTATATTAACGCAGTAAAAATACACGAAAATGCAAAAAATTATTCGCTATACATTGTGTAGTTTCTCAGTACAAAACACCAAGTGATTCAAATGCTTTAGAATGATTTAAATGATTTAAATATCATTTTGAATGATTTAAATTAGGGATGGGTGATGTACAAGAAAAGCATCGATTCTATAATAATCTATTACGATCCAATCCGATTTTTGATTAACTGATTCATCGTAGAAGAAAACATCGATGTTGTAAAATCGATGATTTAAAAAAAAACTGATTGCTAAATTTTTTATTACAATTTTTAGAAATATATATTGAATTATTATTTTTAAAATGATTTTTATTACAAAATAAAAGAAAAAATAGAGTATCTACAATTTTATGTACCTCCACAGAAAAAAAAATTTACTTGTTTTAATTGTAAACACATTTTCTTGTACTGTAATTTATTGATTGAAAGAATTAATTACTTGCCACAATAAATTTGTTTTTTGTTCCAATAAAATATTATCCTGAAGCAAATAATTTATCAATAAAGAAAATATTTTATTCTAATAAAAACACAATTACTTGTCAGTAGAAAATTGTTTCGTTAAATCTAATAAATGTCATTACTTGAATCTGATTGTTGTTAATAAGAGAACATTTTTCTGAAATTTATGACATGAGTATTAGAAATCGTACATTGATTACTTTTTATAAAATATAATTTTTATTCCGGAAAGCAATTTCTTGGTTACCAAAAATATTTACTAGTAACGAGAAAATTGTTTCTTAAATTAATTAAACGCCTGCTAGGGACTGTCTCTCTAGTCTCTAATAAATCTAGGACTCTAGGGTAGTTATATCTTTGGGTAGATCAATGAGAGCCAACCATAATCGATGTCATTAAAAAAAAGATCGATGTGCCGATCAATCGACCTCTGAAACATCGAATCAAGCATTGATTATTGAACGGGAAAAACATCGATTTTTGTATAATCGATAAAAAATGTCGCCCATCCCTAATTTAAATGCTATAGTTCGTTATGTTCACGAAATTTCGCACAACCAATGAGAGAGGCGCTTTTCCTGGAGACTTGAACGCCACTGAGGAAAGTCCCAACAAAGCGCGCTCTCCTATTGGCTACCGCACACGAGCGCGCGTCAAATGACGCATCGCCGTGCATGCGCATGCGCATTCGCTTTCCATCCTCCGTGCCTCGGCCCTCGTTCTGTTCTACCGATTCTGCGTCGTTCACTTTATCTCGAGAAACTTTCGGACGTGGTTGATTCGAAATCCGAAGTAATCCAGCTATTCCGAACTGATCTAAAGTCGTCTAGAGAAAGAGATGAGAGCTAAGGTAAGCCGTCATCGACTCTCGTTGATAATTATTGCGTTCCTCGAGCATATGCGATTATTTCACCGCGCAAAATTCACGAGACACCGCGGCCTTCGCTTGGGCATGCCGATTAATTTTGTTGACATGACGCCAACGCCGCGAATGTTTTCGCGTCGTAATAACAACCTTGATGATTAACCCAAGCTCGTAATTATCTTTTTAGCAGCACTTAATGCGTTTTTTTATGTCCTTTTCTTGTGCTATTATACATAACCTCAACTTCCATTTCCTAGATTGGCCTAGAAAATCGACGCGATACGTTATCGATCCAGAAGTCAGTTTTTTCACCTGAAATTTTTACATTCATCTTCTGTTCTCATTGGAGAAAAAAAGAAGAAAAAAATTAACGATTAGCAGGAAATTGAAAGAACAGACCAAATATCTCATAGAATTTCTAGCAACATTTACTACGTTATTGCAATATTGCTGAAATATGTGCTGTATGTTTGAATTGCAGACACTGTAAACTTCAGAAAAAGATAACTATGTGTTTATTTTACAGTGGCGTAAAAAGAGGATGCGGAGGCTAAAGCGTAAGAGGAGGAAGATGCGTGCGAGGTCTAAATAAGCAGTTTTTTCCACAGTCTCTATAGGTGTGCATTTTATATATGTATTTGACGAATTGTAGTTGTGCTATTTTAACATTTTTATACCATTCTTATTTTCTATGTTTTAGCTGTGGGGAGAACAGACCTGCGACGTTTCACCATTCGATGAACGCTCCTAATTGATTGAAAATCCCTGGGAGACGAATCTTCGATGGACACGTTTTTCGCATTGAGAAAATTTTGTATTTGTAAATCTTGTCTGGTTAAATATATCAACTACTCAAGACAGAATTTAGTTGGAGGCTTCTATTTCATCCCAATATGTTTCCTTTTCTCCTTTATGATAATCTTAGCTGTCTTCCTTTTTTTTTACATTTAAGAGGAAAAAAGAAAAAATAAACTATGTAAAAAGTTCAGCTAGAAAACCGAATTTCTTAGAACAAATGGCCTGTTGATGCGAATTTGTAAAATTCTTGGTACAAAACTATCTATTTTATACTTGTTTCATTTGTCTGTAAATTCTACTTTGCTTGCATAAGTTGATAAAAAATGTCGAAAAAATCTGCCTATAAATATATACGTGTGTATAATACAAGAATATCTTTATAAAATATGAACTCTGTGAGATTATACATATATATATATGTATATAAGCTAAAAACATTTCCAAAAACTTAATAATAGGATATGTTATCTACTTGTAATTATCTATATTTATTACACAACTAATAAGGAATAAAAGCCTTTAACGGTCAAGCTTGATCTTAATTAGTTACTACATTAAATATACATTATAATTTTGGGATGATAATCATAAATTATGAAATTATCTAATATCCTCAGCCGGCGGCGACATCGCGGCTTAACCCTAACCTAAGTTTTCGAAATCAACATGCGTTCGTGCATCCTGAGGAACCTGCTAAGCATACGGCGATTGTCGCGTGAAGCTCCCGGAAATCATACATCACGATCGTTAACGTATTCATGGCTAAAATTGACGAAGAGGTTCTCGAGCGACATGGGAAACGACCACAAGGACAAAAAAGATGACACGAGCAAGAACACCGATTATAACCTCGCTGGTGCTATGAATATAAAATACAAAGTATTTCACGATGAAGACGCTGAGATTATTCTTGACGTGAGCGAGGAGCAGCAAAAGATCCTCCTTGAGGACCTGAACAAGCAGGAGGAGAAAGTTCATGATCCTTACACCGATATAAATCTGGAGCGTGAGTAGAAATGGAGTACCAACTAGAGAGTGGTTGTGTACAATAACAATAAAGTGTAGATGTAAATATAATAACAATGATAAATGAAACATAAATTTAATATGATTATATTTAAAATATTTTTAAGGAAGATATATATATATATATATAAGTATATATGTAAGAAATTATATATATATTTATATATATACCCTGATGAAAATTTTTCTCAAAATTTTTCATATAATTTTTCAGAACTTCTCTATAATTTTTTTTATAACTTTCTCATATTTTTTATACAAATTGGAACATTTCTTAGAAAATCTACATTCTTTCTCAAAATTTTTCATATATGTTAATTATGAAATATCGTAAGAATTTTAAGATTTTTGTAAGTATAATTTCTGATGAATGTTATAAAAACTAAAAAATTTTAAAATACTTTTTAAAAATTATGAGATGAGAAATTTCAGCATATTTCAAAATTCACTTGTATAAAAAATTCTGAGAGATGTAAACTTTCCAAATATTTCTAAGTATTTCTGAAAAATGTTTTAATTCGTATAAATATTATGAGAAAACTTTTCACCAGGGTAATTATATTAAGAAAATGTATAGTATATAATTATTATATGTAATAAATTGATAATATATTATATGTAACAAATTGAATTTTCTTTAACAAAGATATGAAATTGTTTAAATTTTGTTACAAATTTAATATGATTATATTTGTTATATTTATAAGAAAATAAATATTTAAGAAATTATGTACTTAAGTATATAATTTATATTAATAAAATATATGGTATATGAATATTATATATGATATTATTTTTAATTAATAAAAGATGATGAAATTATTAAGGAATTAAATGATGGCTGTAGTAACGATCAAATTGTGTATATGTTAGATGGTGTTACTGGAGTATTCGACATCGATCACCTTGTTGAGTTACTGGAAAGAGATAAGGCAAAGAACATCTTTGTCGCTTCCGTTCCCAAGGAGTACGCTTACGTGGACTACATCGTTGTCGCGACTGGAAATTCACAAAAGCACATGAACGCTTTGGCCACTTTTGTACGCAAGGTTTACAAACTGAAAAGATATCAAAACGAGTTAATACCTAAAATCGAGGGGGAGAAGTCAAAGGATTGGATGGCCTTGGATTTAGGTAATATATTTGAATTAGGAAATTATATTTTATGTTTTAATAACTTACAATTCTCAATATATACAATGGTTACCAAAAGTTTCTAATCAATGAGTAATAAAATTATATATATTATATAATTATATACTATTTGTATAAATTTACACAAATATCTTTAATTATTTTTCAACGTTTTGTTTAGAAATATAAAAATAAGATAATCTAGAAATGAGATAAAAAATATAAGAAAATCATAATTATATTATGTATTTACACAATATAATTATTTTCATCTTGTTTTTAGATTACTCATCAAAATGTTGAAAAATAATTAGAGACAGTCTATGTATCATTCTATATATGATCACTATATGTTAAGTATTATAAGCTCTCCACAAGCTTACTACTTATCATAAATAATTGAAGTATATAGATAACATTAATAGCTATAAAATAATTTCGCATTTATTAGAGCAATTTACAAAATTGTGCGTTGTTTGTATTGTAGGGAATATCGCTCTCCATATTTTATCTGGCTCTGCTAGAGAACATTACGACTTGGAGACTCTATGGACTGTCGGTTCGCAATATGATGATAAGACCAATACATCTGAAGAATCGAGCATTATGGATCAGTATAATGCCTTCTTAGCTGATCTTCAACCAGCCGATAGTGCTCAATGATTTACAAGCGTGTACTTTAATTAAAAAATTCTAAATTAGTCTAATAAAAAGATGATACAATTAATAATGAAGGTATTATTATATATTTCACTAGTAGTCTCATAATTATAGCATTTATATCATAATCCCAGATAGCAAAATGTTAGCAATATGCCAGCAGTATGCCAGCAAACTTGATCATGACGTTACAGCAGATATCAAGCTGCTGCTTCCTCGTTAAGCTTAATTTCTAACAGCATAATCTGCCAACATAGAATGACTGTAGAAATGCAATAGAAATTGAGCATTCTTTGTTATAAGTATCTTCATTACGGCAAATACGTAGCAAATATTGAGCAAAGTTTGCCATTTCAAATACTAAAAGCAAAAAGACATCAGAAATCAAACATGATTTGACGTCACATTGTGACAGCGAAATCGTGACGAGACTATGGCACGAGTTACTATATCAAATACTGACAGCAAAACTACAGCAAAAATAGAGCACAACATGCCGTCACAATGTGACTGTCTAAAACATGACATAAATTTTTACTGAAATTTATATAAAAATTCAGAAAAATTATATTGAAAATTCTGAGAAAAATGTTTATCAGAGTAATATAAAAATATTTTTCTCTGAATTTTTTATATAATTTTTCAAATTTTTATATAAATTTCTGAATTTCTGAATAATTTTTTAACTTTTTAGAAAATTTTTCAGATTTTTTTTATACTATAAGAATTCTTTATATATGTAAATTCTAAAATATTCTAAAATTTCTTATTTTACAATTCTGATAAAATCTTACAAAATCTAAAAAAAAATTTGAGATGTTTTCAGAAATTATAAAATGAGAACTCATAAAAACCTTAGTATTTTAAAAAATTCACATATATAGAAAATTCTAAAAAAAAATTTTTTATTTCTAAAAAATGCAAAAAAAGAGATTATCTTTTCTTTCAAAAGTTTCAAAAGGAAGACGCATGCATATTTTTATTTTGCTCAAAGTGTTGCATTGTTCGTCACACATTTAGAATAATCTAGGGGTGCGTTCCGTTTCACGTATGGATCGCATGGAATGCAACGCATCCTATGCGCGCATTAACTCGGTTCTTTTTTCCCATGTGCATGCAGCGCATAGAGAAACGGAACAGATCTTATGCAGTTCATGCATACGATTGTAAACAATCTAGATAAAAAATATAAGTCTAATGGGCATTTGGAATAAATATTACATTGCTGCTTTTTAAAGAATTTTGATGTTCAAGGTTACAAAACTTATATACGGTATTAATTCGGGTAAACAATTTTTCATGTATGAATATAAAATTTGTATCTACAAACATACATAAAGATCGATGTATAAATATATATATATATATATAT
>NW_017296124.1:32174-63188 GCF_001594075.2 Trachymyrmex cornetzi | reverse complement strand
AAGAAGGCGACGAAAAGAAAATATTTTTGAAATTTTGAACCGCCCTCATAATTATGTATGTGTATGAGTAATTTTTTTTACATTTCTCTAAACTTGATTTTTTTCTAAAACAAACAATGCGAAAATTGTCCCTTTAATTTTATATTTGACATTTTCTTATTATTATTTTTATTACACTAAAAAACAATTTTACAAAAGAAAAAAGAATGAATAAACACACGTGGATATATATAATTACATATGTAATTATAATAATTATATATAACTTTATATACAATTATATATGTTTATAAATACTTATACATATTTATATATATTATTTATGCATGAACAATTTTTTACCATATTACTTACTATCAGTTGTTGCTGCTATGAATTCAGCGTCGAATACGTTTAATATTTATAATTTTAATTTATCATTTTTGTAAACACGAAGTTCTTTCATTTTCAAAGAAATGTGAATGCGCTCTCCATGCGCATCATGCGTGAAACGGAACGCAGCCTAGAGCAAGTGCACGTTTGTACCTGTACCTAACCTCACCGTAAATTACTCTTAATGGCTCGACGCGTGACAGGTGTTTACAAAACTGACGATTATATCCGTTTATTATTTTATTAATTTACTTTGAAAGGAAACGTGGGCACATCACCGTGCTATATAATTACAAATGATATCACGATCGTCACGATCTTTGATATAATCGGCATATTCATAAACATAATAAATGAGTTGCTGACAGGGAAAGATCGAGTACGGTGAGTCACGAAGAAATTTCAGTTTTAACAGTTTAATTTCATCTTAGACATTTCACTGTGTTAATAGAAAAATGAAATTCACAATTAAAAACACAATTAAAAAATTACCATTTTGAGAGAGTGGAAGGAAATTAATCCTAAAGACTAATATATTTTTGTGGTAAAATAATACATTTTCTATACTCTACTGGTACTGAAAAATAAGACTACAAGAACATCATACAAGTATATGTAAAATTTATGTATCATTAAATAACATAAGACTAAAGATAGATATTTTACAATTTCTATTCTGATACTAAAGATGACCTACTCCGAGATCGAAATGTTTGGAAGTTATCCTCATCCCAGATAGCCAAGTCTGTAGAAAGCAAACTTTTTTTAAATGTCTGCTACACACTATGCCAACAAAACAACAGAATTGTTACAAAATTAGATATACATAATACTGTTGACAGACTGCTAGAAAAAACATAATAGAATCTACAAGCAGAAGTAAATGACAGACTGGAGAAAGAAACAGCAGATTTGTGGTATAATCTGATAGTATTTTGTCTACAGAAACCAAGCAGATCCTGTCGACATCACCTAGCACTAGACTGTCAGCAGAAACGACGCAGATCCTGCTCTGACACGATTTGACAGCAGATGGTTGACAGAAACCCAGCAAGTTCTACTGACATTTGACGTGTCAGCAGGATCTGCGTCGTTTTTACTGACAGTTTAGCGTTAGATAATGTCGGCAGGATCTGCTCAGTTTCTGCCAACAATTTGCCTTTACATTATGTCGACAGGCGATGTTAATAGAACACAAGCCTTATGCAGTTGATGGCAGATTAACGTCGTGAACAAAAAACAATTAGTTTAACATTGTGTTTTATAATAGCAAATCATCAGTTTACCTTGACAAAACTTGATTATAAAGATGTGTAACTTATCTTTAGCAGCCTTAATTTCTACCACAAATATTTCCTCCTTTTCGTCTTAGTTGCCTTTATCCTATTTGCTTATATGTTGTAGTTGGTGATCACATAATAGTATTCGCAATATTTGTAAGGCCTTACAAGACGATCATTTAATTAATATTACATAGAGATCGCATCGCTCTTATTCACAAGATAAATTAACCAGAGAGAACAATCGAACAAAAACGATGCTCAAATCATCAACAGCTCGAATCAGTTCGATAGGAATTATCTCGATAACTTGATAAGAATTATATATTCTAGTGCTCGGAATTACATTATAAATATTTTACAATGTAAAATATTTATGATGTAAAATTTTTATGTTAATAATAAAATATGTTAATAATAAAAAATTTATTTTAATTATTAATTAAAATAATGGTAGTGGGGGGTTGCCTCAGGAATTTGCCCAAAATGAGCAACTAATTCCGAGCACTGATCTATTCTAACATAACATATAAAAAGAAAATGAAGTTATGCAAACATTCAGAAAGAATTTTTTAAATCTCTCTATCTACTAAAAGGTTCCTTACTGAAAAAAAATCATGTCACAACGTTAATTGATGAAATCATGTAATTAAAACATGTAAATCACACAACGAATTGTTACAAATTAGTATGTAATTTTTTTTAAATGGTGTAATTTGAAAATCACACATGATATTAGAAATAATTTCATCCATTATGTGATTTTATAGTTATCGAATTTTAAAGAATTGAATGATAGAAATAGAAGAAAAAAGAACATATCATGTAACTTTTTAAAATACGTAATTTAAAAATCGTATACTGATTTAAAACAATCCGTTACGTAATTTACATGTTTTAATTACATGATTTCATCATGCAACTGTGTGACGTGATTTTTTTCAGTAGGGTTGCTAATTATGAAACGTGTCACTTTCCTATTAACGTGACGATTTCAACAGAAGTAACTTTTGTTATCAACACCTCAAATAGATTGTTTACACTGTTGCTATTCACGCCAAAAGGACTTTGACGAGAACCTCGACGAATCGCCTCCTGGAAGACCGAGGGAGTCACAGAGATGGACGTGAGTTCGTTGTTCAAGGCTAGCGTGAAGGCGGTGAATCTGCGAAACAGGGACCTCGGTACACCGGCAGCAGAGAGTCAACCGCGAAGGGCCAGGAGCAAGAGCACCTTCTGCGTGAAGGCGCACGCGGTGGTCATGCAAATCTCCAAGCTGCGTGAGTTCCTGCTGGAGAACCGCAAGGCCTACCTGAACTTCTCCAACTACCTGTCCGCAGCGCCGCACATGACGGATGCGGAGCGCGACGAGATCGACCTGGGTGCACAGCGGATAATGAGCACCTGCTCGCAGCTGGTCAAAGACTTGAAGCGAGAGATCGCCGCGTCGACGGAGATCACCCAGCAGAACATCGAGCATCGCGAGATCATGCTACTGCTGATAGAGGACTACCTGAAGAACGTCTGCAAGATATACTCGGAGCAGAAGGCGATGCGCGTGAAGAAGGCCATGGAGATGCGAAGGATTTCCAGGCTGCAGGCAAACCAGCCGTCGGCAACGAAAAGATCGGTCCTGAACGCGGTCGATTCCGTGGACGATAATGATACCAAGAACGGCTCGAACGAGTCTAGCCCGATGAAGATCCAGGAAATCAACGGCGACGTCAATACGATGACATACGAGGAGGAATTGTCGGCGGAGGACATCCAGATGTTCGAGTCGGAGAATGAGCAGCTATACAACGAGCTGAACACCATGACTGAGGAGGTGAAGCAGATCGAGAGCAAGGTAGTGCACATCGCTGAGCTTCAGGAGATCTTCACGGAGAAGGTTCTGGACCAAGACAAAGACCTGGACAGGCTAATGACGACAGTGGTCGGATCGACGGAGAACGTGAAGGAGGCGAATGAGCAGATCCGCCAAGCGATCCAACGGAACGCCGGTCTCAGGGTGTGGATCCTCTTCTTCCTTCTGGTGATATCGTTCTCGCTGTTGTTTCTCGATTGGTACAATCCATAAGAGTCGACAGATCTTCGAGTTGTTCTTAAAATACGAGAGTGAGGAAAGGCGATGTACATTTACAAGAGATGTTTGATATCCGTAAAACGTATTTCTGTTATTAAATTATTGAATTTTACTAATTTTCGATATGGATCGTATCAATTGTTACTTTCGTAAAAATGAAAGAAGAGACGTTAAAAGGTTGGAAGAATAGAAAGAAAAAAGAGAGGGAGAAACGTTTGCCAAAAAATATGTTGCTATATTTTATCCCCGGACATTATTGTACATAATAGCTATAACTTACTATATGCGGGGAATAAACAAAATAATATGAATATCTAGGAAATATACGACTTATTTTATATTTTATCAATAAAAGGTTGGCCCACCATTTGCTTTTGATGCATATCTTCTATCTTTGTTGGAATAGAGTCATACAATGCTTAAACAGTTACCAATAAAATATCATACTGCTTTAGAAGAACATCTTTCAATTGCTTATATAAATAATATTGAAGGAAAAAATTTACTTTTCATTTTGTTTTTTAAAATTTTCCTCTATTCTGAAAACTTCTTTCCTGGTCTGTAATCACCTGATTATAGGCTGGGAAAGAAGAGTTAAATAAATCATTTGTAGTTTTGAAGAACAGAATGAGACTTCTTCTTTCGATATCTTTTAATTACAGGATGTTCTGCTGGAAGAATGGTATAATATTACATTGTAGCAATTGCTGCACTATTCAAGCATGTATGATTCTAACAAGGATGGAATCTATAACAGTACGCCAACTTCTTATCAATAAAATAAGTAGATAGAACATCTTTCAATTGCTTATATAAATAATATTGGAGAAGGAAATTTACTTATCACTCTATTTTTCAAAATTGTTCTCTTCTTTAAAACTTCAACATCTTTCTTGGCATATAATAGCCTGATTTAAATATTAAGTTATTTATAGTTTTGAAGAGTAGAGTGAGATTTCCTCCTCCAACATCTTTCAAGCAATTAGAAGAGGTTGTATTGTATTTCTCTGGTATTCACATATTTTGTCAATTTCCTGTACATATATATATATATACACACACACATATATATATATAATAAAATTTGTATAGTATATATTTACTTATATACAACGCGTCTTCGCACATGTGCATGTACAAAAACATACACCTCGGTAATTTACTTCAATAAAACTTGGAGTTTTGCCAATTACGTTTCTAACATCGTGTCCATCAAGATAGTTTTTGTCTTTCATAAAAATATTCTCTTAAGACTTCTGTTTTCTCTCGCTGCAGTTGTAACGAATTATGACAAGTCAGAAACTGGAAATCGGAGAAGTTTGTTCTTATATATTATTTTTCTTTATGTAGAAATGTCTTATATTTTTAGAGAGAATGAATATACTATCGAATGAGTGCAAAAAAGTTAATTTATCTTAAATTTAATAATTTACATTGTAAGGAAATAAATTCACCTCGTTTCTGATCTCTCATATAATTCCACGCGTGAGAAAACAGGAGTCTTATGCCCGTTTCTACCAATGTAGATTAATTTTTATCTCGGTTGAACTTGTTCTTCATCTTTTTCTAATTCTTAGGACTAAAAAGGGATGAAGAGCAAATTGAACCAAGAAAATTATTAAAATTAATATTGATAGAAACGAGCATTAATGTCGTTAAATGAGATAGATCTAATAGACATGTAAACATGTCCGTTTATTTATAAAAAATCGATAGAAAGCGGAGTAAGAACTTATTTATTGATTCCGCGTAGTTTCCTCGAGAATATCGGCTGCATTGACTAAAATCAATCTCGCGTTTCTTGCCTACGTATAAGTGCAATTTGACGTGATACGATTATGCTTGAATTATTGTAAAGATACGATTTCTTAAAATGCTTTACACACGACGAGGATTCACCTATGTCGTGTATAAAACACCTGCGGTTCCCACGCACATGTCTATTTTTATACAAAATCTTACAAAAGTGTAAAGCATTACACGTATCCTCGTACGAGGATGAATTGCCATATAAAAATGCATGAATTTATCAATCAGTCATATCAAAGATACAAATATAAGATAGAAAGAATAACTCGAGGATGTGTCCAGAGAAAATACAATGTAGACAATACATCGCGTATGTTCTGGCGTATCAGAAATTATTAAAAATATTATAAAAAGAAGGAATTCGAAAAATATCAAGATTTACGATTGTAAAGTTATCTTTTCATCTCTTATTGTAATATATGGAAGGCCGGAAAAAAAATGAAAAAAACTTGGAAAACAAAAGAAAATATATTCTAGTAGCCACTTTGATCGTAGGCGACTTACTCACGATTGTAAAAACAACAGCTTTCTAATTAACGAAAACTCCTAATTTGGTATACAAGTATATCTGTAGCGTGGATGGTTTTGTGGGCACAATTTGCCCTCGATTATACACTGAACCACCCACGTGGTGGACAGGATTGGAATATTTAGTTGAATCGCTCTCTTCTGTGCCCACGATGGACACTTCCAATTAGACACGACCACTACAGTATTGGCAAAATCCGTCTCCATGGCATCTGGAAGAAAAAAGATTTCATAAGCTTTTCTATTAATCGTAATTTGAGATAACACACGCATGTGAAACAATTTTATTTGAATTTCTACACATTAATAAATCATGTATTTTTTTATTTTAATATTATACGTATATCGGTAGCTGCTGAATAGTAAATTTGCTTTAAAGGAACTTATAGTTCCTGATGACGAAATAAAATACCTGAGTTTTCCGCGATTATAACTACTGCGCCCGCGTGCTCGCAGACTTGCCGCCAGAATGTAGCAAACTGTGGCAAATTGATGGATGCCAGACTAGGAATTATTACGACGATTTCTGACAACGGTTTCTTTGTATATGTATCATGCCCTTCTACGTAAGCTTTTCTCTGCAAACTCCAGCCGTTTGGAAGAGCAACTTCCGCCTTGTTTATAGTCTTTTTCTAAAAACGTATAGTGAAATGTGAGATTGTTACTCGTGACGCAATTGTTGGCAATTTAATCAAATACAATAATAGACGAAATCATAGTATGACATACAGCGAAAATATCGTAAACGAAACTACACTGAAACAAGATTATGAAAGGAAAATGTATATAATAAAGATATAAAGTAAATCCAACAAATTTTTTAAATAAAATTTACTTTAATACTAAATAACGTTATCTAGATTTATTAGAATAACACTACCTAAGATTTGTAATTTTGGTTATATTTGTTTAAGGTGGTTCTTTAGTAAAGTGCCAAAAATTTGGGGGTGCCTCCCTAGGGCTCACCCAAAATTACAAATATCTGCAATTTGGATAAAATATTAAAACTACATATATATCTTAATGAAATAGTATGGAAGATATAATAAAAAAATCAAGAGCTGTGCAACTTTATCGAACGAAAACAAGATGAGATGTTTATGTTTACTTTTCGAGATTAAATTTATATGCAAGTTTATGTACGTAAATATCTTTCTAGAATGGCCGTTGACCTATTACTTTTTTATGACCATTAAAATCGTAATTTTTTGAATTATTATAATCTCGTTTTTGAGAAAAATCTATGGTAAGATTTGTGTGCAGTGTTAAAGAAGCAGTTCTGAAGAACCATTCCGCGGCAGACGCGTCTCGGCTCGGGTATATTTTATCTTGCATATTTTTGAAAGTGTTGCCGACTTAAAATGGGCCTTGAGAAACATATAGCTGTCTCGCGGTTTTGTACGACTTATCCCTTTCTAGTCCGTTCGTCCTGACGCGCGTCCGTAACGACGTAAGCGCAGGCGTTCGTTGTCCGGGCGGGCATTGCATCTCACTCTTCCATTTTTTTTACATATACGTTTTTTTATTCTAGCCATATTAACATACTACACGTTTTTTACTCTAGCCATATTAACTTCCATGATCTACTGGAGGCAGGAGCCATAATATTATATATAAAAGAAGAACTTAAAGAAGCGTCTGCAAGCCTTATTTGTTGCTAATATGTAAAAGGTTACCTTTCAAATTTTTTTCTCTTAATTCATCATTAACCTACCGTAGAATTTTACACACATCAATTTCGGTACTTCAACTTCAATTATATAAAAAAATTAGATATTTCTATGGTAACTCAAATTACTAAAGAACCATCTTAAGTCTATAATCTTCCTTTTTCTATTTTTATTTAAAAAATGGAATGGCAATTATGAGTAAAGCGATAAAGAAGTAATAATCTATTTTGAGAGAGAGAGAGAGAGAGAGAGAGAGAAAATCCGTATTTTCTTTATATTAAACAGGTAAGGAATTAATGTAGAGAATAGCTAATGTGTAGCGCTACCTCTAAACAGCATCTGATGATATATTCGTGATTGCATATTTTGATGCCGGCCGACAGACATAATATGTTCTTTGCTGTGGTATTTGGCACGTTCGTGATGAGTATTGTGTTCTCATACTCGTTCTCTGGTATCTTCTCGAAATCCTCATAGATCTTCCCGCCGCCTGATATGATCTGCTCGTGAAGTCTTTCGCGTACGAAATGTCGCTTCACCCAATCGTCCTCATATTCTGTTTCGAAATCCGTTTCGGTGGCTTCCGTTTCCGTGTTCGACCCAGTGTTGGTCTTCGTATCCTGATACCTGAAATGGTGCAGAATGAGTTAGTGGATAATGAATATAATTCTTAATTTAAACAAAAAATGCGGATAATGCTTTGTGTCTTAAGAAAGGTAGCTGTATTTTGTTCATTTTTTAATATTTTTATATTATTACAGTGGCTGCCGAAAGTTTTCGGACAACATATAATTTTACAATCATTTTTGTCAATCCGTTTTCAATTAAAATTATAAGTTAATAAAATTCTTTTAATCAATTTAAGAACATGATATTTAAATATTAGAATACTCCATCTAATGTGACCACCCGTTTTATCTTAATGTTATTCTTATTGTTCTGCGTCTAAACGTATTGAGGTGGAGATGTCGAAAATCGATAATTTAAATCGTAAAATATTGATATCTCTACCTTAATACTTTTATCTGCAGAATAATTAGAAGAATCATATTATGTAAAAAAATCATAGAATTCTATTCGAAAAAATGGTCATGGCTTCCATAAAAAATTGATTTTGCCATTATTTCTGTTTCATCAGGCCAAACATACACAGTTCTGTCTGAATATATTTTTATTCGACCTTACCCTGCAAAGATAAAAAGAGTGTCATATTAGATGGAACACACTGTATATTAACAACATTAAAAACTTGTATGCTAGATCTTTATTTTAAAGATTCTTCATCTGAGCAATATAATAAAATTACTCACTAATCTTTTGGTAGTCACTGTATATCTTTATTTATTATGTTAATTCCTCGAGCGTTTAGCATTAATTCTTACTAGAATTAAGATCCCTCCGTTCAATTGCCAAATGAATAGTAAAAGATACCTTTCCAGTTTCTCTAAGGGTATGCAAGTAAGGATGAATGACGTGCCCTTGAAGATGTTGGAGTTCGTAGGGATTGGACCAAGAGTAGCAATCATTTCCGGGTCTTCCTTCTTCTTGCTACGTGATTTGCTCTTGTTCCTACTCTGCGGTCCTTTCGCGATCTGTTCAAACGACGTGCTAATTATCTCTTTCTGTATTCCCATCAGAGCATATTCGTCCTCTGCTTTACTGCGAATCGAGTCGACGTTTGAATCGCTCGACATCTCCTCGCTCTCCGACAATGCCTTTTCCTTCTTCAACTTGGCGGACATGCCGGACACCGAGGGTTCCGGTTTGATTTTACTGGTCGAGTTGCTCGACCCACCAGCGTTGTTCCTGGATTTAGGAGTCGAGGGAAGTGGTGTGCCGATTCTCTTGGAGCGTCGTTTGCCGTCAACCATGTTGTCCAAGGTCACCTGGCCGAGCGCCTTCGGCGTGCTCGGCAGGGAACTCTTACTTATGGTGTCCACTTCTTCCTTTAACACCTGCGCCTGATCAGCGGACAAGGAGATGTTCTGTATTTGCACACGCAATTTCTCGCCCTCGTCAGTCTCTACCGTATAGTGCGTGTCGCCGTTGGTCGACGTTTCAACGTCGATGATGATACCACAAGAACCGTAATCATCAGTCTTCGTGGTCGCGTATACAGACAGACCCTTTTTCAGAATTTTTGGTATCGGTATCACAAACTCGGGTATGAGCATCTTGCTCTTGCCGTCGTAGAAGTTCACCTTATATTTGGCCTTCAGCCGATCGCTCACCGTGCCAAGATAGTAGATGTTGTCCGACCATTTGGCAAACACGTTCTTACCGATTAGCTCGTCAGCCAGCATGCTTCGCGGCGACTTCGCCTGAGTGTCCACATCGTTTACCAGCTGCTCGTCCTCCTCTAACTTACTTTTCTTTTTGCTCGGTGTATCGGTCTCCATGGCGGATCCGTGCAGTGCCGGCTCGTTCGGAATATTTTTGGCGCCGTTCTCGCCGTTGATCTGCGCGGTGATCGATCTCGTCAATTTGCTTCTCGGTCTCTTCGCAGCTTTGCCGCCCTTCTTCGTGCTCTTCGGCGTGACGGTTAATTCCGCCTTCAAACTCGTGGGATGATCCGATGGCGTCGACGAGCGCATATTGATCTTTTCCAAGTGATGATGATGATCGTCCAGCCGCTCGTTGCTCACATTCACGAAAGTATCGAGAATCCCCGTGGGGGCTGTAATGGCAGAGGTATTACTGCTCAGTTCCATGTTTGCGTAATTCAGGACTGTTGTTATGAGCAAGTGGTGGTTCTTCCATTCGTGCGTCAAACGATCGTAAGTCTCATCCAACGTCTGTTTATCCGTCACTGTTGATGGAATGTCCTGGGAAGATTTCTTCGTATGCTTCGGCAGACCCGTTGGCATCGTGAAGAGGTGCCCAGTGTTCTTAGTCATTTTAAAAGCCAAAGAAGCAGCGCTGGACCCCGAGCTTGATGACGACATCATGGACCACCGGGATGGAAAGAGTTGATATAACTGGGGATTGCTGTTCACGGAACCAGGCGACTCCTTGTTGTCGGAGATGTCTGCCAACGAGGACTGACTGTCTTCATTCTTCGGTCTGCTCGACTCGATTACAGGCTCGCATTGCACCACAGTCAACTCTTTCCTCACAAGCTCCTTCGTGTTCTCGTCCATGTGCACTAAACACTTGAGCTTCACGTAGACACCGATCTCTCGCTCTTCCTATAATAGTATAATAGTATTTTCTCAGAGTTGGGAAGTGTTACTTTTTCCATTATTTTTTGTAATTAATGACATTGCAATTTTTTATAACTAAATGTTAAGGTTGTGTCAAGGTTGGAAAAATCGACTTTTTCAATCTTAGCACAACCTTAGCGTTTAGTTATAAAAAATTGCAACGTCATTATCAAATTATTTATTATAAAAAGTAACGGAAAAGGTAATGCTTTCCAACTCTGTATTTTCTCATGTATTTATATGCACTCACAGAAAGGCCTCTGCATTAATATGGAAAAAGTGACTTTGATCAGCATCTTGTAATCTATAAAATATCACAGTTTTAACGAATTTGACGTAAAGTCACACTTTCTATATGATTAATACAGAGTCCTTTTACAATGATTTTTTTTATCATACAATGCTTAAACTGTATAAATTCAAGAAATATTAAGTATAAAAAACTGGCTTGACTATAGTATTTTCCACTCATGTATGTGAAATTTTTATGTAATATTTTATATTTTCATTTATTATATAGCATAAAAACTATATTTTATTATTTCAGTGTTGATCCAACCGTCCGTTTGTTTATTCATCCAATTGTGTGTAAAATTTCTCCAACTTTTTCAAATTTTGTTTTCAGCAATAGATACTCAAGAATTTTAGTTTCGTCAAAACAAAATAAGTCAAATCAGTCCACCATAAGCGGATCAAAAGTCAAGGTCAATTTTAACGAAATTCTTGCAATAATTACAGACTTCATGCTACTTAATATTACATCTATTCTAAAACATTTATCAATTTATTAATTAATTCATGTATTATTTATACAGGAGGGGGGGGTGGGCGCACTTAAATTGAACAGAGTATCTCTATCGGTCGCTTACCTGCTTGATCTTCCCCAGCGTATTGTTATAAATCAGATCAGACTTGTTCTTCTCCTCCACGTTAGACGTTTCGTGATCGCTTATGCTAATGAGTTCGATATTGTCCACGTTTTTAACCTCGAAAGAGACGCTTTTGATACTATCTACCTTCTTCATATTATGCGCGGCAGTTGTCGCTGCAGCAGGCAGAATCTGCTCCTCACTTACGGAGAATGTATCAGAGTCCAAGCTTACGGTTGTGTCGGCGTCGCTCTTTTTGGACTCGGCGCTGCCATTCACCAGTCTCTTGTCCGATGATTTCGATTCCTGGGATGACCCGTTCATACTCTCCTTGTAACTGCTCTTGTTCTCGTAACTGCTCTTTCCCTCGTAACTCTTGTCCATGACCTGAATTTCAGAAACCTCGATTTCTTTCTTCTCTAACAAGCTCAGGATCTTCTCGCCATCCTCGTGCGAATCGTCGATCTGAACAACTTCCGGTTTCTTTTTCATACTCTGACGATCGTATACCACCTCGGTTGACGAGTTCAATATCTTTTCGTCGTCGTCATCGATCTCCACTATTTGCGGTTTTGATTTACTATCGACGGTTCGGTTTATGTTCTCTATCGATATCAATTCTACGCTGCTTCGCGACTTGATTTGTAAGGATGGGATCTCCTCGTCATTCTTGTCAACAGTCTTCTTGGTCAGCTTCACGCAGTTCGACTGATTATTTTCATCGGACGCTGTTTCTGTATCTTTTACAAGCTCCGGCTTGTCTAATGTTCCGATTTCGGATTTTTCCATTACAGCATTCGTGGAAGTAACATCTTTTTCAATCGACATATTATTTTCTTCCAGAAGATCATTTTCGCTTGTGGAGTTGAAGTTGACAGTGGTACTATCATTATTACTGATGTCTGTAAGTTTTGCAGAGACATTCAGATTCTCGTCTTTTCCCACGTCGCTTTTCTCGTCCTGCTGATTTGTCTGCTCGGCATGATGCTCCTGAGCCTTGTCGTCGTTTGTCGTTTCTGCTGCGTGCTCAGTGAGAGTTTTCAGAGTGTTCTGAGTAAATTCTACAGTAGCTGGCTCTTGGGTCTCCTCTATTATAACATTCTTGTCCATATTTTTGAACAAGTCCTGGTAAGAATCATCAGATCCACAAGACTGACGACTCTCCTCTTCGAGTCGCTTCTGAAGCTTTACTTCATCCTCCTCAGACATTTTAGGGATCTTGGCAGGTGGTTCGTCAAATGCACTAGCTTTACGTTTCAGATTAACGTCGGCACTGTCTATTTTTCTAAGCGATGAATAACTCTGAGGAGGCGTACCTTGGATAATCTCATCCTCATCAAAGAGCTCATCTTTTTTCTCTGACTCAAATAACTCACTGGATACGTTCTCCGTAGTCTTTTCAAGTCTAGCATCGCTTTCCGTTACTTTTTCATCTATGATAGATTCGTCTTCTTTGTCATTTGCAGTTATCGCGTTACTCTCTTCCATTTGCAATGTTTCTGGAATTTGTTGCGCATCCGCTTGGTCAATTGACTTCTCATGATTGGCCTTTCCAGCCTGTGTCTGCTTTAACTTCTCTACTATACTTTCGTCTCCTTCAGAATCGACAAGACGAAAATCTTGACTCTCGTTCAAGCTTGTCTCTTGGGTCTCGCTAGTAACTTTCAAGCTTTCATTGACGTCTTCGTGACGGGTCTCCTGCGTGTCTGGCACGCAAGTATCTGGTTCCACAGGGTTAGACATTTTTAACAGATCGTGACAAGTGTTCTGAAAATAAAATATAAATTAATGTAAATTATAATACGTAAAAATTAGAAAAATAAAATCGTAAACGCCTAAGATAATATTGTTAAACCTACACTGAAAAAAAAAATTAGCTAAATCTGGGTAAATATTTCTTTGAATAATTCCAAGTACACATTTATTTACAGCAAATAAATATTTGCCCAATAAAATATAATGATACTTAAATCAAATTAATGATTCTTGCATCAAATAAATATATGTTTACATTTAGTAAATAATTTACTTGGAAAAATATTTACTTAAATTTAGTTTTTTTTTTGCTGTGTACAGAAATGTTTTATTTACTCTAAAAAAAATTGCAGTTTAACAAATTAATAGTGCATGTTAAGGACTGCTTTATATGAAGTATCTAAATGTAGTGGCATAATATAATCAACTTTAACAATGAAATAAGTGAATATCTAACATGAAAATTAAATAACATGAAAATATCATCATAAAATATTTCATCGTTGAAAATATTTAATATCCTGATAAAAATAGAAATCATAAGTTGAATGTAATAGGAGAGTAACAATAGAGTTTTAAGCCTTAAGCCATAACAAATGGATGGATCATAATTATTCTCTTCGAATTCGACTATAATTGGTCAATTTCTTACGACTTAAGGCTTAAAACACCTATTAGTAGATCCAGGATAATAGAAGCGTAAACAAAATTTCTAGGAGGCAAAAATTAAAACGGAATGTAAAAGAACCGTAAACGCCCCTTACAAGCGTTATTCTCCCATTACATTCGACTTACGCGCCGATTTTTATTTTTACCAGGACAATTATTCAGTTGAAAAAAAATTTTTTTTTCCAAAATTTCGAAAATCACTCAAGTTAGTTTGACGAAACTTTCTATAAATTTAAAGTTTCATCAAAACGCAAATCTCGCGTGCGTGCAGCGAGTGTTTACAACTTGTTTGCGTTGCTTGCACCTTTTGTACTCAGCATCTTCGCTCTCTCTCTCTCTCCCTCTCTCTCTTTCTCTCTTTTCAACGCTCGATATCTATCTCTCTCGTTTTAAGTACGAAAATTTTTGGATTTCAAGCAACGCGAACAGACTTAATGGCGACGAAAGGTTACGGCGGGAACGTCTCCCGAGGCGAAGCAAGCCGGCGCAGAGCGAGAGAGACCGCCCGAAATCTAGGAAGAACTCAACGCGTGCGACGCGACGTCCGCACCGGGCCGCCGGGGAACATTTCCACCGCGAACGCGAGATATCATCGCATTGGCCTACGTCGCCGCGAGGGAACGATTCTGCCGGTCGCCTAGAGTCGGCGAACCTCCCTTCTCGAACTTCGGTCATACCTCTGATGGCACGCGTGAAACGGAATACTCCCGCAAGGGACAATGCGAGATGCATCGAGAGAACCGAGTACCCGTGAAGTAACTGGCGAGTATACTGTTCTTCTTCTTCTCTTTATTCTTCCTCTCCTTTAACGTTGTTCGTTCGTCAGACGGCACAAGAGCGAAATGACACCCGCCATATCTTCGCAGACGGCGTGGCTGGTGACTCGCGGGAACAGCGGGTTTTATGTTATACCATAATTTAAATGTATTCAATGTTGCGACACCGAGCGGTTAAATTAGAACTCAATACGATTGGTCGAATTTAAAAAATAGGAACCAATGAGGTGCTTCCATATGCGGCGTGATTTGCGCAAGCGTAACTTCCGCCAGCCAATCAAATCGTCTCGGCGTTTAAATTTGAACCATTAGCCGCGTTCAGCGGAACGTAACAGTTTTGCAACTTTTATGATCCTTCAGGAAGAAAGACTAAGGAGACTTCACTAACGTTAATAAAAATGGATTGATTTTGCGTTTCGAGATAGGGCCTGCGCACAATAGAGGAACAAGAATTAGATATTAAGATTTCAACCTATCAGAAACCGCGTATTCCGATGTAATCAGTTTCTGATAGGTTGAAATCTTAATATCTAATTCTTGTTCCTCTATTGTGCGCAGGCCCTTAAGTTTCGATTCTCGACACTTACGGCACTTGTGAACTTTGGGTGCTTTCCATTTGATAACACAAGTCGACACAAGTCGACACAAGCGTCGTTCTATCCTTGTTGACATTCAGAGAGTGACAAAGATAGAATGACACTTGTGTCGACTTGTGTCATCAAATGGAAAGCATCTATTTTTATTTATATACCATTCATGTCCATATAGATTTCCATACATTGATAGGGGGTGATCCCGATTGATCACGGCTCGATTGGACACCACCAATCACAGCGACCGGTGCTTAGGAGCTTTGTAGTCTCAAGCGCTGTGAGTGGCTCGTGTCCAATTGAGCCATGTCCAACTGGGTGCCACCCCATTGGTCGCGTTCAGCAGACTCAACTGTTGTGGAGCGGATCCGTGAGCGCTCGCTACTATTGGATGATCTAGAAGAATACTCCAATAGCAGTGAGTGCTCACGGATCCGCTCCACAACAGTTGAATCTGCTGAACGCGACCATTGATAGTACACTGCTGTTCGTTAATCGAATCCCTCGAGTGTAGGAGGGTGGAGAAGTGTGTAGCTCCCAATGGTATGTATATATGTACATACGCGCGCTCATCTGCACCCAAGTGCGACTAAAGTGAGACTCGATTATTGATTAGCAGTGTACATCGATCGATACATCGATCGCAACGCGCGCACGAACGCTTCTGATTCACTTAAATATTTGACCCGCTCAAAATGGCGACTGCTCAATTGCGGCCACGAATTTTCCTCGATGTCCAGTGTATATATAGTTCAGTGCTCGGGTGTCATGTCATCCTTGTTTAACGTTAGATAAACAACAAGGATGATATGTTTTCTGTTCTTGCACTAAAGTGCACTACAAGTCTCTTTCTCGCTTTCGACAAATACCAAACATATATTTCACTTTAAGTTCCAACAGTGTACACTGGTTCAGTCACAGAAAACAGATCTATGACAGATCTATCCGTAGATACCCCTCTAATCAGAGTCGCGACACGAGGAACGGAGACTCTAGTTAGAAACTCTCTTTACCCCGGATCTACAATAGGTGTTTTAAGTTTTAAGCCGTAAGAAATTGACCAATTACAGTCGAATCCGAGAAGAATAAACGACTGTGATTCGCCCATTTCTTATGGCTTAAGGCTTAAAACTCTATTGTAGATCCGGACTTATGGTCTCTTTATATTAAGGCGTCGTCTACAATACACGGAGTAAGAAGTAGACTAATCACAGTCAAATGTGAGAAGAATAATCGACTGTGATTGGTCAATTTCTTACTCTTACTTCTTACTCCGTGTATTGTAGACGGGCCTTAAGAGTCTCTAGTTTTAGCAAAATCACAACAAAGAAAGAGGAAAATGTTGTGTCTCTTTCTAACCTTCATAGTTCTCGTGTGAGTCGTGATCCCGTAAAGGCCCGTCTACAATACATGGAGTAAGAAGTAAGAGTAAGAAATTGACCAATCACAGTCGATTATTCTTCTCACATTCGACTGTGATTGGTCAATTTCTTACTCTTACTTCTTACTCCGTGTATTGTAGACGGGCCTTAAGATACGTCTTTCTATAGTACGACTTTTAGAACATTATTGAAAATTATTGCAAAATAGTTGGGTGTAGAGTCTTATTTTGCAATAATTCTGCAGCCAAAGGCTACATAATGAGAATATTTCCGCGTGATGTTGAACATTGTGCATTACCCCGGATCTACAATAGGTGTTTTCAGCCTTAAACCGTAAGAAACTGACCAATTACAGTCGAATCCGAGAAGAATAAGCGACTGTGATTCGCCCATTTCTTATGGCTTAAGGCTTAAAATCCTATTGTAGATCCGGGGTTATGGGCGACAAATGTTGGAAAAAATGTGCGTTCGGGGAGATGCTATTAATGCTATTTCTGTCATTCTATGCTTGTTTTGGTTGGAAAAATTGATTTTTCACAAAATAGATTAGTTTGCAAACGATTTTTAGCGTATCGATACACACATCGCCCATTCGGGAGGATCCCGTTTGCCTACAGTTCTGATTGTACACACCACTCATATCAACTGGTGCCTAGTAATTTTTCACTGTTTTGCCAATGAGATTATTTTATTTTTAAATTGGTCAATCAGCGATACATGTGTGCGATATGCGATGTGTGCAATCGGAGCCCTCCCGCCCATCCTACAATGGCTGTGGTCCGATTCATGCTGACAACGCTCATGAGCATTGTTTGTCTTCGTTTAACATTTAACAAACAACAAGGATGAAATGATTTTTAAGCGTTGTGAGCGTGAATTGGACCGCGGTCAATATTGACATTCGAATATTGGCGGGAATTGCTGAAAAATGACGGACCAATCAAAATTGGCTGTTCCTCATGTCGCAACTCTGATTAGAGGGTCTCTCGACATCCGGAGAGCACCCAAATGGGAATTCGAATGCAACCTAAACCCGTAATCACAGGTTCTCGACTCTGGGGGCTCCGCACAATAAAAGAAACAGGGAACAAAGAATAAGAATTTCAACCTATCAGAAACTGTGTATTCCACAATACATTCTGATAGGTTGAAATTCTTATTCTCTATTCTCTGTTCCCTCTGTTCCTTTTATTGTGCAGAGCCCCTGATTCCCGACTCCAAATCGGTCGAATAGAGTGATTTCTATTCTCTAGTCGACAATCAGAGTCGGCTGTTGCCTTTCTGTGATTGGTAGAATGATAGTCGGGAGTCCGAGTCAGTAGTCAAGTTAGAGTCGGGAGTCTGTAGTGTGATTACGGCTTAAGATGACTCCCCACTCTCCAGTTGATCACAAATTCACAACCAAAGACATAAAGAATGGACTGCGCGATCCGTATCTTAGGGTGCGGTCCACTTGGCGCTACAAATGCTTCGAATCGTTTGAAGCGTTGTTTTAACCGGTCCACATGGCGCTTCAAATGTGTCCCAATAGCACGTATGACGTCATTAATACATCACAGGTTTCCACTTCCACCTTATTTTCAATTGCTTCCAATGCTACTGCTTGGAGAGGGGTGGCACCCAGTTGGACACGGCTCAATTGGACACGAGCCACTCACAGCGCTTGAGACTACAAAGCTCCTAAGTACCGGTCGCTGTGATTGGTGGTGTCCAATTGAGCCGTGGTCAATCGGGATCACCCCCTTGGAGAGGTAGTTTAACTGAAGCGTTTAGTTTGAATATACAAAGCGCGGGAAAGCATAATAATAATCGAACGAAAGTATATTTGTAAAGCTGATTGAAATTTACATATTATTATATCGTGGCATCGTGCTACATATATTACTACAAATAGTGCTGGTATATTGTGTATATTATATTATTAAAAATAAAAATTGTATAAACTATGCCGATTATAAGGTTACATGAAGGAGATACCGGAATGATTCATAATCTAGAAGTTTCCGAAGAGGATGCTATTATCTTCATCATAAATATAAGTAAGCGATTCTAAAAAAAACTTCGCACGTTAGCATAACTTTCATTTTATTCGTAATTGCAAAATACGTACTAACGCTTCAAAACGCTTCAAAAATTGGTCCATTTGCATACTGTTGGCAGCATTAGTAGTGCTAATGGACCGTTCTATAGAAGCATATAAAAATGAAAACGTTTGAAGCGTTTGTAGCGCCAAGTGGGCCGTACCCTTAGCCCGGATCCTCATACGGGCAACAGCGCTTTGACACAGAGCGCTAATTGGTGAAAAGCCGGTTGTGGGGGTAAAATTTACCCGCATCACCCGTTTTTCACCAATCAGCGTTCGGTGTCAAAGCGCTGTTGCCTGTATGAGGATCCGGGCTTAGTAGTGTATCAAATGTGGTCGACAATAATGAGAGAGAGAGATCGTGGGAGACGGCCAATCTTCTTCTCATTCTCTCTCTCATTACGCCATTGAATGGAAAGAGATAGAAATGGCCGTCTGCCACGGTCCCTCTCTCTCATCAAATCTCATCCCTGGTAGCAAGCTACGTCATTTTGACGTCATTTTGACGTCAGCTTGCTACCAGGGTATCGACGATTTTGACACACGGATCGCGCAGTCCATTCTCTCTATGTCCTTGATTACAACAGTGGTCGGTGATCCACGATGATCGCACTTGTTTTCACTAATTTCACTGGTTTCCACCATGGTATGCTCGATCGGTGCTCTTGCGCATGGTAACGCCCACCAACCAATGAGTATTGGCACCTTGCCTACGTCATGACGTCATCATTACGCGGCAAATTCAAATGATTAAAAATGAAGTAAACCATGGTAGCGTCAATTCATTAAGATAAGCGAAAGGATTTTAAGAGAATGATGAGTAATAAGTATAAATTTGTGTAATTATTTTTGTAATATTTCGGTAATTATTTTTGCATCCTTTCACTGCACAAACACTCATTGTAGCCAGACGGAACGGCTCCAAGCCGTCATAGCAGCCTTATTTCAGCCGGCCGAAGTGCTTCGAACGTAACCGAGATTGCACGAATGTGACGTAGGCAAGGTGATGTGCAGAGGCCTCCTAAATTCGTCCATCGAGCATACCCTTGTATTTGTATCATTGTTTCCACTTGGTTCTCATCACTCGCCTGGGTAAGAGCTAAGAGCTATAGTGGAGCTATAGTCAGTAGTGTGCATGAAATAAAATCGTGAATTGCTTCTTTATTTTTTTCAAAATATCTACATAGTTTCGTGGTGTATTACAATATTGTTTGATACATAATATAATTTAGCGTTGTTATTATTGGACCGTGTACATTCTATAATTATTGTTATGGCGAGTGGGTCATCAGCGAAAAAAAACGAGGTGTTGTGCAGAGATGATCTAGGCTATCAAAAATGGTAAAATTTCATCTTTTCTTTTCCCCAGCCTTTTCTCTATTCCTTGATAAAAATGAAAATCCGAGCGTATAAGTCGAATGTGATGGAAGAGTAATAGAGGCGTATAAACGAAGTTTCTAGAAGATGAAAATTGAAACAACTCCGGACCTCTTTTACATTCCGTTGTTTCAATTTTCGCCTTCTAGAAGCTTCGTTTCTATTATTCTCCCATTACATTCGACTTACGTTCCGATATTTATTTTCACCAGGGTTTTTTCTCATTTTTAAGCAACACGTGTTTCTGCCGGACAAATTGGAAGTATATAATTGTGACCGCGTGTTGAATTCGGGAATAGGAATGCCCGTATTCGGAGCTTTATCGATAAGAATTAAAGTCGTTGTCGTATTTATAATTGTAATAAATTATTTTTTCGAACACAAATTCTATCTTTCTTTGCATTTTACGAGTAAGAAAAACGGAACGATACTTGTATTTACATGTATCGCGCTAAATGGAAGGCATCCGCATAGCAAATAATCCTACAAAATTCTTCGATTCGATTTAAAAAAATGATCGATTATAGAATAATTCCTACAGCACAAAGTTGCACAAAAGTTGCAGCAATATTTGCTACAAATTCTATACTGTATGGGAAGTAATTCGATTCAATTCTTATTGTCGGCGTTTCACGAAAATTCTATGAACGCTTCTCGAAAATTCCTTTTGTGCACGTGTATAAGTCGATCGATACTTTTTCTACTTTTAAGCGCTCGGCTTTTGTTTTTGTTTTTTGCGAAGATGATATTGACTGCTTTTCACAGTTGACGCAAACAATCCTTGACATTTAACGGCTGCGTTCGGCAGACTCAACAGTTTTGCAACCGTTTTGTGATTCTTCGCTGAGATAGGACTATTCCTTTAAATCTAAAAGTATAATCCAATCAACGCGACGAATCATAAAACTGTTGCAAAACTGCTGAGTCTGCTGAACGCAGCCAATGATAATAAAACAGTTAAAGATAGAACGATACTTGTGTTGACTGAAAACAAAAGCAGCATTTTATAACAATCCGCATTAGACCGGAATCAGACTATGCATTGAAGATTGAGATTAAAGATTAAAGATTGAAATTTCACCAATGAGGACGAAGAAATTTTGGTTCCTTTTGTTCTGATTGGTCAAACTTCAATCTTTCAATCTTCAATCTCATTCTTCAATGCATAGCAACGCTGATTATGACTATAGCCCACTTGATTGGCCAAATATTTCGAAGCATTTTTTGATTGGTCAATTTTTTGAATTTTTTGTTCAACGCTCCTTTATTCACGACATAGTGGGAGTAACTTCGCCAGTTTTTATTCACTCCGTGAAAAAGATAGAGGCGATAGCGAACAGCTTTTTAAAGCTGCTTTGCGTAACGATCGAATGGGGATAAAACGCCAGTTTTTACTCGCTGCGTGAAATTGTGCCTTAAAAGTTTTACAGCTTGTAGATTGAAAATAAGCGTGAGATGGGAGATTCAGATTATAGAACGAACAATACTGTCAATTTGTGGAATTAAGAGATTCGTTCACGTTGCTTGAAATCCTCAAAAATGTACTTAAAACGGGATAAACATACATTCGGGAGTTGAAAAAAAGAGAGAACGAAGATGCTAAATGCAAAAAGTGCAAGCAACGCGAACACAGACCTAAGATTTAAAGTATAGAAGAAAACATTTCTCCTAAAATGAAATTACATGCTTTGCAAGGACTTACTTTTTTCCTCTTTTACGCATTCGAAAATCCTTTTCCAAGCTCAAAGTATGCACATTAATATGTGTTATTCGTGTCTGTGAGGTGGAATTTATTCCGAGAACGACAAAAAATTTCGAAATTGAAATTTTAAGAAAAATTTTTTGTCGTTCTCGACATAAACTCTACCTCATATATATATATATATATAGACACGTATTAATGCGTATACTTTAAGAATATTATTAAGAATTATTAAATGCTCACTTTAATGTTGAGCGCTTACAGTTTTCTCCACTGAACGCGTATTAAATAAATTTGCAACTTTTTAGGTAAAATAGGATTCTGACAATTGTTGCTTTTCACGCAAGATGAATAAATTATTTTACTGATTATTTACTATTTTTTTTACTATTATACTTGATATACATAGAGGAAAAGCCCCCCTGTTATGAGATACCGAGTTCATTTTGGATAAATGCTAGAAGTCTATAGGCAGAATTAAAAAAAATAATTGGTCATTTTGAAGGGAATTTAATAAGCTTTAAGATAACGTTACATAAAATTTAATTCAAATTCCATTTTTTTTTAAATTAAAGAGATATAAAAAGTGAGCAAATTGCAAAGTCAAAAAATTGTGCTTCTAATATAAGATGCCCTGAGAAATCGATAGTAAAACGCAAAGTATATCAGTATTACAATTAGAAAACTTTATTTAATATTTCTAAACTACAAACAAACGCAGCCAGCGTGTACGAAAAATGAGCATGCGATAGATTATACCCAGAACTCGTTTTCAAGTAGTTGGAATCAAGCATCGCAGATATAAACACTCGACGTTCATTCCGGTTGTCTTTTTTTATTATTGTACAATAACATTTATACTTTAGCAACGATTTTCACTATAACATAGGAGCATGGGTTATTTTATATATTAGGAATATCCTGGGTATCTCATATTACGATTTCCACGCTTTATGGTTTTACGATCATCAAATCTAATTTCTGTAATTGAACAATTCAACATATCCCGTATTTTTCTATTAGTACGACCCTACTCTATCACTACATGAAGAATTTATTTTGCCAAATATTTATTTATTAAATAATAAACAAGGTTTAAATGCTCATCTCAATGAAACTCGAAGACATCCAAATTCTAAAATCTTGTTTTACAATGACTAAAACGGGCATGACTAATAATGAATTTTCTACTAAATAGTTTTCAATTCAAGAGCAATAAATTCATGGTGGAACCAATAGATAACGTTTATTTGTTTAACAGAAACGCCGCTATCTCATATTAGGCGCCTATCTCATAATAGAGGGCTTTCCTCTATATATAATATTGTATTATTTTTTATTAAAGGCTCGCGGAGCGTTCGTGCAGCAAATATTCACACTTACTGAAGAAAGGTGAAATAATTCATACTGAACACCCAGAAAAAGTGGATTACATGTTCGAGAAAAAAATAAAGATGTTACTTGTTGACTGTGATCTTGCTATTATTTTGTTAACAGAGGATGGAGAAGTATATTTCAGAATTAATATCTCTAAAGGAAAAATTTCGCTAAAATTATTTCACGTTTTGAAATACTTTTTAGCAAGTTGGATTTCAGCATGTTAGAAAAATTTCATTTTAATTTAGCTGATTTTTAGCTGAAAAATTAATTTTCAGGAAAAATTTCAAAAAAATTTCAACAAAAAATTCAGAGAAATTTTAATTCAATTTCAGCGATTTTTTAGTATGTTGGCTGAAAAATTTACTTTCAGTGAAATTTTAGCAAATTTTCATTAATTTCATTGAAATGTCAATTTCATTCAAAACGTGAAATAATTTCAGTGAAATTTTTTCACCAAGAATACTAAAAATGTTTAACACGTAATTATATATAATAATATATTACTGATTTTTCATTAAATTTAATGCTCTTAATATTTAAAAGTCATATTTATGGACATACATAGCATATGTAGAAAAATTATTTTTATTTCTTAATAATTAATAGAACACATTTGGAAATGAAAAAAAAATTGCTTTAGGATTCAAATGAATTTTATTTTCGTAAAAATGTTTCGATATTTAATAGTAGAGATTTGACATATTTGTACATTCTCTACAGTTACTTTAGTAATCTCATAAAAAACGGATTTGATGCATTTTATATATAATTTATAATATGTTGTGATATTTTTTTTGTAAAATTACATTTTGTGTAATTTTCATACATAAATGTAAGAAGAAATTATAATTGTTACCAACGTATCTAATAATTTTAGAATTTTTGCAGATATTTAGGAAGATTAGTATGAATATATAATAGTGCATCAGTTTATCTTTTATGATATTTTACGTATAAAATGTATGAATTATAAAAATTAATAAATATCAATCTTATTTTTGAAAGGTGTATCACTGGTACGACGTTACATGGACTGACCTTAATTTAGAATATTATTCTCAAATAGTTGATTTAAGATATTCACGTATTGTACAAAGTGCAGTTGGTGGCAACCAAACTTTTATCGTTTTAACTGATGATCAAAAGGTAAGCTAACGACCGAACTATTACGATAATAATATTTAATTTTAGGTATTAAAAGTTGTTTAATCTATTTTCAAGGTGTTCTATTTCCAAACCTATTACTTTGATAATATAAGCCGGATGAAACAGATGCATTTTCAGAAAAAGGTCGAGTCTGTTTGTTGTGGTGACAGTTTCTTCATAGTGCTTACTGAAGACAATAAGATATACACCTGGGGAAGAAATCATCATGGTCAATTAGGTGTTTCTACGTGCAAGGACGAATTCATAAGCAATCTACTTGAAATTAAAAAGATAGGCATTCGCATAAGTAATTTTTTTATTTTGAAAGTCCATTTCTAAAGATGATTTATGAAGGAAATGAAGGATTTGTATACACTGTTGACTAATCTATATTTGATGTTGACATTTTAGCAAAAATAGCCTGTGGCTATACACATGTACTCGCGTTATCTACAGAAGGAAATATTTTCGTCTGGGGTGGAAACTCTTTTGGACAATTGGGTTGTAATTCTAGAAATGACCTCCATAATCCTCAAATGGTAAATGATTTGTTATAATTATTGTAAGAATAGAAATGTAAAACAGAAAATAAAGTAAAAAATTTGGGAATTAACAGATTACGATAACGGTTAAACAAATGAAAATATTGGATATTGCTGCCATGAAAAATGTGAGTTGTGCCATAAGCGAAGAAAAACTTATTTACGTGTGGGGCAACTGTTTCGATCAACAAATTCAGATACCTTTTTCCTGTGAATACACGACTCTATTTGACATATGTAACGCGATGTCTGCCAGACCGCCAACTACTGTGAAAGACTTTAGACAAACCGAGAAGCATATATTACTGCAAGATATCGCAAAGGCGTTTAATGATCCTGTAAGTTTTGTTCTGTGTATCAGTCTATTCTTCTTAATGGATTTCCGACTGTTAGGCTTACAGTATGACTTACTTTTAAATTCTTACATGTAATTGATTCAGACCGGTAAGCTTTCGAAATTCTTGGACTTATAAATGATATATGATATGTAGAAGCCGCAGGCAAGTCGTTTATAAAAATTCTTTACTTGCTTCCTTGCATTAAAATAAATTACTGTGGCGCTCAATTCTGTTTTTTGCTTTGTGTAGATTTTTAAGCATGCTTAAAAAAATGTGTATACAGGATGTATCTGAAATAACGTCCACTAATCATACAGTGCTATTTCTAACAAAAAACTGAGTCGAAAAGTCTTCTACCATTTTGCAATTTTCGCAATATTATTTTTTAATTACCCAATGAGCAAAATATCTAACATCGACGTATAAAAGTTTAAGATATCTTCAAAAGTTCTTTAAGAAACATCTTCAAAATATTTCACAAAGAATACTAAAAAACATCTTAAGGCCCCTGAGTAGTCGCGGCGGCCATGTTGGAATCATGACGTCAGAAGCGAGGAATGACACGTTAATTTATGCACGATGCCATTTGTAAATAAAGACAATTTGGATGAACGAAATGACGAGATCGCTTTAAAGTACTTGTAAAAATCGATGAAAACTGTTCTTTCCTCCCTTGATAGTCAGTAAATGGTCGTAAAAGACCCGTAAAGTGAGCCTATATTCTGGCAGAAACACACGGTTTAACAGCTGTTAAAACGAGTTATAGCCCTTCTACAATAAGCCGCAAGTCAGAAGTTCTAAGCGATCTTAAATCATAATCGGTGAAGTTGGCCAATAGCCAACTTGAACGACTTGGTTAAGACTGGTTAAGACTTTCGACGTTACTGACTTGCGGCTTATTGTAGAAGGCCTATCACACACATACAAGCACGAGCCCATGTACATGTGCTCACTTTCGCTGCGCCGAGAGCATATATGTACATGGGGTCGTACTTGTGTGTGTTGCTACCGATTTCGCCACATTTCGCCAGGCCGTCGATTGATTTTAAATCACACGTTGACTACTTAGGAGACTTAAAATTATCTTGTATATCGATTTTATCCATTTATTCGGCTAACCTTTAAAAATTAATATCTCATTAACTATTGCGAAAATTGCAAAATGGTAGAGGAATTGTTGACTCAGTTTTTTATTAGGAATAGCACTGTATGATTAGTGGACATTATTTCAGATATACCCTGTATATATAACGCATATATGTTATAATGCATATATGCATATAATGTTATATGATATTCATTATCTCAAGTCTTTTTGTTATACAAGATATTATCTATTTATCTTTAACAAATTTATTTCTTTGCTTCTAACAGGATTTGAGCGATCTTGTGATAAAAATCGGACAGCAATCTATTTATGTCAACAAAAATATCCTACAGTTTCGTACTTCACATTTCAAAAAGATAGACCAATTTATAAGCTCTGAAGATGGTCAAGAGTAAGTATTTATATAAAAGCACATGTTATTAAAAATGTTTTATATTTGATTTTTTATGTATGATTTCCTTATAGTGTCATCAGGCTTAATGGATTTTCCTATGCCATGTATAATAGCTATTTCAAATATTTATATACTGGCATAATTGATGTATATCTGGAAGAGAGATTTAGTGAGTTCGAGTTTAACTAGAGATCGTACAGTCACTCCATTATTATTGCTTACAATTCGTAACTAAAAGCATTTCGTTACAGATCTCCTGACATTAGCTGATTCATTGAACGATAATAAGTTCAAAGAAAGTTGCTATAGGGCGATAAAGAAAGACATAATAGATAAAACTGTATTTTTTATTTACAATGTGGCGCAAAAGTATAGCAACGAGGTATGTAACTAGCAAACTCACTTTTTTTTAGTAATAAATTTCGTTTTAACAACTGATTTCTGTCTTCTAAAAGAAAGTATCACAATTTATAATAAAATTGTATTGATATATTAATCAATTATAGAATATTTTTCTTATTTCTATTACAGTAAAAATATTTTTCCAAATTTGTTTTATGTCATATAGAGGGGGGAGTGGCAAGATCGCAATTGTCTTCGAATGATTTATTAGATATGCAACTTTTCTCTGTTAAGCTCCGGCGAATTTTAGTATTGCACTTAATACTAAAATTCATGAACTGCAAAAAAGTTATTTTTGTTGTGCATACTTATTTATTTACTTATTATACGTATTAATTTATTATTATATGTATTTATTTATTGTACATATTCCACATAATTTGCAGACAGTAGAGAAGTTTTGTTTTGAGTATTTCCAACAACATAAAAGCCATGTGATGGAGACGTTGAATTTTTTGGAATTAAATGAAGATATAAGAAATATTTTTATGACTCTACCGAACAAATCTGAATGAAGAACTTAATCGTTACTAGTAAGACGTAGTGTTATATATTTTTTTAAATGCATTAGTATTGGTATAATTTAATCTTTTATTTTTTTTAAATTTAAGTATTGATGTAATTTTCATTTAGTAAGATAAAAAAAATTCTATGTAAAAAATGGAAAATTTTTTATAATATTCTAGAATAGCAAATTTTTTAGAATATTATATATATAATAGAACATTTTTTAGAATAATAGAAAAATAATAGAAATAAGACTGATCACTTCTGAGGCTGTTTGAATTTTGTATTATTGCATCTATGATTGTAACAAATACACCTAAAAACAATTTTTAAATTGCGAATTTTAATTAAAACTTTTTTATTAAAAAACGTGATTAATCGTTTTTCAATAAAAAATTTTGATTAAAATTCGCAATTTAAATAACATTGTTTTTAGATGTATTTGTTATAATCATATTATATATATATATATATATATATATGCACGATAAGACAGAATTCGTAGATAAGGCAACAGGAGTCAACCTCCAGTTATCAAAATTAACAAGAATTTATTACATCAATAACATTATACAACCTCGTACGTTTCGACTCCTGTTTGAGTCATCTTCAGCAATACAACTCTGATAAGCACATCAATAAATTAATCGCAGTCAAAACTTTATATTCTCTATTTCCATTGTATGCGATTACTGGAATATTCGTGAGGCCATGAGCACGTTGTCCATCACAGTTACTAGGCTGAGTAGCGATAAAAGACTCGGTCTCACGAAATCAAACATGTCGCAACAAAAATTGATATAACGTAATAGAGAAAAGCAAAAACATCGCAATTTTTCAATTTTAAATTTCTCGATTAAAATTGGAACATATCTACATCACGACTAAACAGTATAAACGCTGATGTAGATATGTTCCAATTTTAAGTGAGACTGAGTCTTTCATCGCCAGCACTCAGCCTAGTAACTGTGATGGACAACGTGCTCATGGCCTCACGAATATTCCATAATCGCATACAATGGAAATAGAGAATATAAGGTTTGGCTGCGATTAATTTATTGATGTACTCATCAGAGTTGTATTGCTGAAGATGACTCAAACAGGAGTCGAAACGTACGAGGTTGTATAATATTATTGATGTAATAAACTCTCGTTAATTTTGATAACTAGAGGTTGACTCCTATTGCCTTATCTACGAATTCTGTTTTATCGTTTGATTTAAGGAGTCTATTACCCATATTCATAGTCAGGCCTTATATTTAAGGCCTTAAATATAAGGCCTGACTATGAATATGGACATATAACTTATTTAATTAGTTATTATTGGGTATGGGAATAAGTTTCCGCCCATTGTAGAAAGATGTCGTTAGAAGCATTGTTTGGGTGTTTGATAGAACAGCAACACATGTGTTTGAAAGGTTTGTGTTCAAACTTTTGACCCCAATAGTTGGCATTCGTTCGAAGTGTAAAAAAGAGTAACTTTTTTTGCGTTGAAGATGTCGGAATTTATTCCAAAAAAGTAACATTTGCGGGAAGTTCTACTCCATTATTTTATTTTAAAGAAAAATGCTGCAGAATCGCATCGTTTGCTCGTAGATGTTTACGGTGAGCATGCTCCATCGAAAACCAGTTGTAAAGAATGGTTTCGGCGATTCAACAGTGGTGATTTTGACGTGCGTAACAAAGAACGCAAAGGTGCATCGAAAAAATTTGAAGATGCAGAATTGCAAGCATTACTCGAAGAAGATTCATGTTTATCGCTCGATAGGTTGTCAAAACAGTTAAATGTTGATAGATCCACTGTTGGAAAACGTCTACACGCAATGGAAATGGTGCAAAAAGAAGGAAATTGGGTGCCATACAAATTGAAAGAGAGAGACATGGAAAGACGTTTGATCATCTGCGAGATGCTTTGTCAACGACAACAAAGGAAGGGTTTTCTACATCGTATCGTAACTGGCGATGAAAAATGGATCTACTACGATAACCCTAAAAGCTTGAAAGTGTTATATCGTATCGTAACTGGCGATGAAAAATGGATCTACTACGATAACCCTAAACGCTTGAAAGCGTGGGTAATGCCAGGTGAACCAGGTCCATCAACGCCAAAACAAAATATCCATGCTTCGAAGATTATGTTGTGCATCTGGTGGGATCAGAGAGGTGTTATATATTATGAGCTGCTCAAACCGTCCGAATCCATCACTGGTGATCGTTATCGACTACAACTGATACGTTTAAACCAAGCTTTGAAAGAAAAACGACCAGAATGGGACAGTAGGCACAACAAGCTGATTCTGTTACATGACAACGCTAGGCCACACGTTGCAAAACAGGTCAAGAAATACTTGGAAGGAGTAAAGTGGGAAATTCTGCCACACCCGCCGTATTCACCGAACATTGCTCCTTCAGATTTCCATTTGTTCCGATCCATGCAGTCGGTCCTTTCTGGAGAACGATTCAATTCTTATGAAGATATCAAAAAATGACTTGATGAATGGATCGCTTCAAAAGGACCAAATTTTTTCTTTCGAGGAATCCGTTTATTACCGGAAAAGTGGAATAAAGTTGTCGCTTCCGAAGGAGCATACTTTGAACAAACTCACTTATATAGATTTGTTTAAATAAACACATCTTTTTCTTTTCAAAAAGGGCGGAAACTTATTCCCATATCCATATTTTATTATTATTATATGTATTTAAACCGACATTTTTAATTTAATTTAGTTCAACATCCTATTAAAGAAGGCATATTTCAGCGAAAAAGCAGAATGCGTGAAAGTATAAATTTCTACTTTCATGAAGTATACTTGATGAAACATTGTTAACAATTATTAATAACTTATAGTATAATATACAGGGTGTCTCAGAAGTAAGGTCGGAGCCATATTGGAGGCATAGAATCGATCAAGGGGAATAAAAAAGTCTGATACCATTTTGAGATATTCGCTGTAGTTTTCGAATTAAAAAAGGAAATGTCTAAGCCAATGTGCGATGAAGCCGCGCCGCGCGAATTCATAGAACAGCCCACACTCGACAGCGGCGG
>NW_017296124.1:30102-32029 GCF_001594075.2 Trachymyrmex cornetzi | reverse complement strand
TATATATATATATATATATATATCCTCGTTTTTCAAGATTTTCTCTCAACTTTTGATTGGCTTCTGCTTTTTAACATTCTGCTTGACTTCTATAGTTTTTAGAAATAAGTCTAGTCCCTACTAAGGTTTTTGAATTGTTGCATCAAACATTAACAACTTATAATTTCTGAAATTAATTCATTTAATATGAATATGTATATAATAGTTCAACGTCTAACATTCAGACTGTAGTGGCGCTTCGTATTTAAAGTAATGTTATTAACAACTGAATTTTATACTTTGTTGAATAAAAGATTTCATCGTAATATAACTATATTATATCATATCTTGCAATATTATATGAATACAGTATAGATCTCTTTGACCCCTTTTGTATCGAGCATTATGCTCCATTTTTAACATTGTACAATATTAATTATTAACTCTTTATTAAATTATCTTAATTTCAGGAACGTATTTAAAGAGTGATGTATTAAATTGGTACAATGTATGTATCAAAATAATTAAGTACTCATATCGTATATATGTTTATTATACTTATCGTTGAAATTAAGATAATGCAATAGAAAGTTACTATAATTAGTATATGTATATCCGTATCAAGTGCACAATGTAAACTGGGTTTTTCACGCTTATATTTGATGTTTACAATTTAATATAAATGAATTAAAATCATTATTTCAATCTTGTTATTAAAAGATAATTGACAATAACTGTGATAAATAATTAAAATAATAATGGATATAAAATAAGTGTGTGTAAAAGTAAAAATATCAGACTTCTATGTGTTTTAAAATACAAAAATATTAACTGGAATAGATTTTCCATTTTTCCAATGTCATAAGAGGAACATTTTAACTGTAAAATAATAATAAAAGGTTATTATCAATTATCTTATAAAATGAAGAAGCATTTTGTTGAAAATCATATATCGACTAAAGAATATAATACATAAAACAATAAGATAGCGGCTATATATACATTTTATTATTAATTTTTCTGTATAGTTTAATAAAATTTGAAGACCGTTTAACATTCTTATTTTTTATAACATTATTATTTTTAAAATATAATAATAATAAAGTTCAATAAATTTATAAAAGAACAGAACGAAAAAGAGCTACGAGCCTAAAAATTAGTCGTTATAACATTGAAATTATTAAGAAGTCACAGAATAAAAACATGTCATTTCGTTATAATATAAAATTTAATTTGCCGGTAATAAACAATAAAATATAAACAAAACAAAACAGACGTTTCGATCCCTGTTGGATCATTATCAATGTTATAATATAAAACTAAAACGATGAAAATATTTAAAAAATTAGAATATAAAAATTATAATATTCACTCTCAATGGCAAAACTTATAAGACTTACAGTATTAATGTAATAAAAAACACGCTCAGTGTAACATGAAGCTTGTACAACGGTTGTAGTCAGTAAAAATGTGAACTTCTGGACATAGTATGCGGATTAGAACGAAATTGTATCTTATAAAACGTATGCTAATCTAATATAAAAATATCAATTATCAGACAATGCGATGAGAGTGGAATGGTCATCTCTGTAGTGTGTTCAGAGACAATGTCAAAATTATTTTTTATAACATTATTATTTTTGTAAGAGGATTAAAATTCTACATTTACAATTGTATACTTCTTTTACGGATCGATTTTAAAACAATGTGTCGTATTTTGAAAAATGTAAAAATTATAAATTTACCCGAAATATAAAGCTGTAAATATTCTAATAAATTCGCTTACTTTTATAATTTTCAAGATAGATATTCATTTCGAAATTCACAATTGTGTATCCCATGGTGAAAGTATATTGGGGCTACGTTCCAAACCTTCCTCTCCAAAGAAAATTACTATATGGTACACGTAACGTATACTACAGCATATAGGCTGCGTTCCACTTAACGC
>NW_017296124.1:29257-29944 GCF_001594075.2 Trachymyrmex cornetzi | reverse complement strand
GGGAAGGTGTGCTCTTGCGCATTTTGAACATAAGAAGAGCGATATCCAGAAGCCGCCATGTTGCCGCGGTTATTTCAAGTTGCCCCTACAGCACAAAAGTTGCAGCAATAATGCTGCAACATTGCAGCAATATTGCAGCGTTATTGCGGCGATATTGCTGCAAATTCTGTGCTATATTGATAGTGTTATGTCAGTATTATTTTACGTATGTATTTATAACATAATAAATTTGATTTTATCTTATGTAATAATAAAAAAAATTGTATATATTTTATAATAAATAACATATAAATATAAATAATTTATTATTTATAAAAATAATTTATAATAATTTACATATATAGAAAATATATAAATAAAATATGAATATAAAAAATTTATAATTTATAATAATTCATATAATTTATGATATATAATAATTTAGAAAAAAATGCAAGTTTCTGCATCCTTTTTTTATAAAACTATTTGTGCACGTTTTTATTTGATATACGTACTCATTTTTTCGAAATTTCACTTTGTGTCACTTCAAAGTTACCATGATACAAATATACTTCCACTATGATTGATTCTCTGTTTGAATTTGTCTGATTTGTTTAAAATGAGTTAAATATATTCGAGTGTTCAAGAGAGAGAAAGTGAAAATGTTGAATGTAAAAACTGATGGGTGATCCCGATTGACCACGGCTC
>NW_017296124.1:24271-28945 GCF_001594075.2 Trachymyrmex cornetzi | reverse complement strand
GCGTGTGATATCAACCAATAGGAAAGATTAATCCAACCCAGGTTGGTGCAAATCCGATCGGGCCGAAAACGCTATAAGAAATTGACCAATCACAGTCGATTATTCTTCTCACATTCGACTGTGATTGGTCAATTTCTTACTCTTACTTCTTACTCCGTATATTGTAGACGGGCCTTCATGGCCGCAGCACAGACTCTTGCATAACGCATAAGCTCGGATCCTCATACTGGCAACAGCGCTTTGACACAGAGCTCTGATTGGTGAAAAGCCGGTTGTGGGGATAAAATTTACCTTCATCATCCGTTTTTCACCAATCAGCAGATTAAGTATAGGAACGCAGAGAGAGAAGTATATCATGAAGAGATAAGGTTAAGAACGATATACAGTTTTGCTGTTGACTACATTATATATTGAGTTAATCGTCGATTAAGTTAATCGGCGTTGGTAACAGTCGCCCTTAGGGACTTTAATATATAGAAGTTTATGGCTTGAGAGAGTTCTCTCTCTCTATCTATCTATCTCTTACTCTTCTTTCTCTTTTCCTCCTTCTCTGTCCCTCTAGGGGTGCGATTCACTTCACGCTGTAAATGCTTTGAAGCATTCTTTGATTGGTCAATTCGTAAAATTTTTTCTTTTGATTGGTCAACGAAGTGTTTGCAGCATTAAGTGAATTGTGGATCACACCTTTAGTTCCTCATCGTTTTTTTATCATCCTTGAATCGGATCTTGAATCGTGCCATCGGCGTGTTTGTGTGTCGATTCATTTTGCGGCGTGGTTTCTCGATATGGCGCAAAATAAATTCAGCGAGATGGCCTCGCGCTTAAGCAAAGGCACAAATGGAGTGCCGATGAGTTTGAAGTTTCTCGCCGCCGCGGGCGTTGCGGCGTACAGCGTTTCTAAAGCCATGTACACAGGTTAACCTCAATCTCGTTTGCATTTTTATTGATAATTGTCATAATTACTGCTCTTGCTTAGTATTATTGTCTCTCTTGAATAACAATGATCTTACATCAGTCTAATTAACGAGCGACGTTTACACTTTCCCGTCTAATATATATTCCTTCACCCGCTCATTACAAGCGGCTTTGGTTATGTAATTTGCAATGTAACTGATGCAATCTATTACATTTATACAGTACATACTCTTGTATAGTTTCTTTTTTTATACAATACTTTTATTTTATATTATTTGAATTTTTTTTTTATTGTTAATATAAAGTTGCCTTTATTATACAAAGTTATTATCTTTGAATTTGCTTAATATAGAAATTTAGGAGAATCTCTTCATTTTAACTATAATACTGCGTTTAAATCGAATATCTGAAGATGGCTCAATCAGGAAGCCAAAACATGTATAATAATTATTATTTATATTTAATTCACAGAGCATAATATATTTTATGTATTAATTTTGCAATATTGTATGATTATTGTAGCCGATTCTTATGCCCTTTCTTATCGTTATATTGTAATTGACATTAAGAATCTTTTGTGGTTATTTAATTTTAATCTCTGTTGTTTTGTACAAATTAAAAGGATATTAAAATGATTATTATTTGGGCTTTTTAAATGGATAAATTACAAGGAGGTTAAATTTATGGCTTTTAGTGGAGGCTGGTCACAGAGCAATCATATTCTCTCGGTTAGGAGGTATCCAGAAGGATATCTTGACTGAGGGTCTACACTTCCGTATTCCATGGTTTCAATATCCGATAATTTATGATATTAGAAGCAGACCTAGGAAACTGTCCTCACCCACAGGGTCTAAAGATTTGCAAATGGTCAATATCTCACTACGTGTTCTCTCGCGTCCCGACGCCAGCACACTGCCTTCCATGTACCGGCAATTGGGTCTCGATTATGACGAGAAGGTTCTTAGAACATTTATACATAAGAATGTTTATATCTTTAATATCTCTGTTTTCTAATATATGTAACAAAAAATCTCTTAAAGTTTATTTAGAAATAGAATTATATGTTGAAGCTTACAACATTAATCTTGAAGACTAATTTTAATTTATGATGAAATTAATATATAGTTAAAGATTTTAAACTAAATTAAAATTAATAATTTAGGTATTGCCAAGCATTTGCAACGAAGTACTGAAATCTGTTGTCGCTAAATTCAACGCCTCGCAATTAATTACGCAAAGACAGCAGGTATCTATCATGGTGCGTAAGGAATTAACGGAACGTGCTCGAGACTTCAATATCGTATTGGATGATGTCTCGATAACAGAGCTTAGCTTCGGTAAAGAGTATACGGCAGCAGTCGAGGCTAAACAAGTGGCCCAGCAGGAGGCTCAACGAGCCGCATTTGTAGTAGAAAGGGCCAAGCAGGAACGACAACAAAAGATTGTACAAGCTGAAGGAGAAGCGGAAGCAGCCAAAATGATATCCTTTAAAGGAACAATTAATTTTTTTAGTTGATTTATGATACAATCAATTGTATTAATGAAAACAATTGCTCTAGAAAAAGATATAACTATTATAGTTGAAACTATAAATCTTTTGTTTCTTTACAATTGTTAAGCATTTAAATTTTGCACAATTAAATTAATTTAAATATTGAATTAAATTCGTAAGTTACTAGTATAACAGTGAAAAATGCTGCATTATTTTTGAAACATAAATGCCTTAACTCCAGTGTACCTTGGTCTGGCTGTTGGTCAGAATCCTGGATACCTGAAACTACGTAAAATACGAGCTGCACAAAATATTTCGCGTACGGTGAGCATCTTTATAAATGTGCAAACATTGTTAATATTTTAAAAGACGCAATAAAATTTTCATGAAAATTAATATTTTATATGCTTAAAAAAACTTTTAAACATAATTAAATTTATACTTTTAAACATATTTATGTATATAATTATTGCTCGCTTTATTTCAGATCGCTAATTCCCAGAACAGAGTATTCCTCAGTGGCAATAGTCTGATGCTAAATGTCCAAGATTCTACCTTTGATGAGGGTTCGGATAAGCTGAAAAGTAAGAAGTAAAAATCGTCAAGGTGCGCGTCTTTTTTTTTATCTCGTCTCTCAATTTAAGTTTTTACTAAGCAATCGGCTTATGTGTATAATTATGTTGAAATACTGTGAATAAGATACATCATGTGTTTTGAACGCACGGTTTATACATATATATTTTTTCCATCACACTGCGTTCTCCTTTTCGCCCGTCCGCGTCTTTGTGATCGTTCGCAAATATCTACTTATTTCACCATTGCATGTTCTAAATTTAATCAGTTAATATTGCATATAAAACGATAAAGTAAATAATTATTAATAATCGAATATATTTGGACTATAACATTGAGACGCTTAATAATTATGAGACCAGATTATTAAAATTATTAAATGAAGATGGTGCTAGTTTAGAGTGTAGATTGTCAAGCTCGATTTTTCAGGGTTAAAAGTACCTTGTGATTAAAGTATCTTGTTCGAAAAAATATTTATTTCTATTTTTTTCACGAGACCTTCCCTTTTCTGTACTACAAAGCGAAGACATGCAAAGAAAAAACTTTTTTAATAATTTCTTCGGGGTACTTCTGGCTTGTCGCGCATAGGCTACACATAGACGCCCAATATGGGCTTTTTCAGATTATGTGGGAGTGAGCTGGAAGAGCTGGGACGAAGCGGCCGACCGCGCCGTTCGGAGCCTGAATACCAGTTCTCATCGGGTATTGCAGACTGCCGGCATCAAGACACCAGTATCCTCCGTCGTTCCATTCCTCCTGGAATCGGCTGATGACAGTGCTAAATTGATAGTACCATTACGATAAAAGAGACCTTCAGCCCAAGCTTGTCCTCACCAATTATAACTCCTCTTTGCTGTCCTATCGAAGAGTGTTGTCCTTTTGTGTATATTTTTGTGACTGCTGATGATAGGATAAATGGTACAATTGCGATATCTCGTTAAAGCTGTGTTCGTCATGATTACATATTTTATTTGCATTTTCTCTATATTGAAAATATTTATATATTCAAAGGAGAGAAACTTGAGATAAATGTGAATATACATATATTAAGATAGATATGTTAGAAGAGAATGTTTTGATCGAAAAGCTTGATTTTTATATCGCTTTTTTATTTTTTTTTCCCTTTATTCTTTTATAATTTTTCTATAATTTGTACATATAGATATCATAATTGCACTCAATTTAAATGTTATTGACTTTCCATTATTTCTTTAAGTGTTTAATATTGATGCACAATTACACAATGATGATTTTATCATTTATTCTTATTATGAAAAAATAAAATATAAAAAAATTTGAAGAAAAATATTAACGGTGTTAATAAAAGGAATTAATCACAAAATATTAATGTGCAATATTAATGAATAAAAAGTATATTTTAGAACTATTTGTAACTTGCACAACAACCGCCACTGGAGTTGCTTGTGAAAAATTTTTTATTAAATTTAATGGTAAATTCTAAATTTAATTAAATCTTAAGGGGATGCTGGAGTCTTCTTTTTTACCGAAGCAAGCGTTTATGTTAAATGCAATATTCTACAAATTAGTTGCACAGAATAAAAATTCGTTCTCCACGATTGAAATATCCGTGCTAATGTACCTGCTCCTGGTGTTTTGTGTCCAAAGCTGAGAAAAATAATAAATTACAGATTCTGCATCCATGTACTATCAGCTCACCAAACATTTAAATTAGG
>NW_017296124.1:23217-23978 GCF_001594075.2 Trachymyrmex cornetzi | reverse complement strand
GATTGGTCAATGCTTTCTTCATCCGAGATCTCGGACCGATTTCTAGCATCGTGGACACAAGGCTTAAGAGATGGCGTTGCAATATGTTAGATAAGGACAGATGAATGCGTTTGAGCGAGAGACAACGATATATAAGTATAAGAAATGAATGAAAGATGTCACTATTGTCGAATTTGGAATTTTAAAAAGTCTGTACTATCGACCTTGATTAACTTCGACCGTCACTCCAGCATCCCCTTAAGATTTAATAAATAGAAATCTTAAGTAATATTTTATTACCTTCTTTAACAGTCTCTCTATGGCGAACTCATCTTCGTCACTGACAGTCATTAGTTGCTTTCCATTTACACACAAGTGAAACTGAGTCTGAAGTGAGCCGAGTATTTTATACTCAGATTAATGACGTCACTACTTGCTTACTTTGGTAAAAAGTTATCACATGTCAACACAGGTTCATAACCTCACTTTGAAGTGAGTTTACGAGACTCACTAATAGCCAGGGTTGGGCATGTATTAAACATAACGTATTATACATGGTTTTTATACCGTATAATACCGTATTTTATACGTATTATACGTACGTTTTATATGTTTTATATGTATTATTCGTATTATACGTATTATACATACGTATTATACGTAAGAAACTATTCGCAGCTCTAAATTGCCCAACCCTGCTAATAGCGTTTTCGATTGGGCAAAAGTTAGCGTATTTCACTGATTGCACTGGTGCGTACTCAGTGCACATTAAGGCTGTTGTA
>NW_017296124.1:21051-22329 GCF_001594075.2 Trachymyrmex cornetzi | reverse complement strand
GAGATATCTCACTTTTATATTTTTAAGATTAGAATAGTGTACAACAGCCTTAATGTGCACTGAGTGCGCACCAGTGCAACCAGTGAAATACGCTATAATATTTTACTTGGGTATTTGCGATATTTACATGAGTACGTAGTATAATATTTTATTTGTGTGTAAATTGTTCTTAATTTAAATATATTTACTAACATTATGAGTAATTATTGTTTTATGTTGGGAATGAACAAGTTTCAATAATTGATTCCAAAAGATTTATTAGCCAAACAGACTTGGCGACACGTCGTATTATAATAACGGTTAGAAAGAGAATAAAAACAAAAGATCTGCCGGAAGAACATGAACATAGAATACAAAGAACGCGCCTAGCGGCGAACAAGATATTAAACACAAAATAAAAACGTCGGTAACTAATCGGCTGCGACTCGCATGTCGGTAATTCGCCAGGGCGCCATGGAATGGGATCTGACAAGCAATTATCCATCATTTTATATTGTAGAAACGTACTAGTTTTCCAAATTTATAAAATATTTTTATTGAATAAAAATTTTCTAACATTGGAAAAAATACTAGAATTAAGTAAATATAATACTGAGTTGTAGTAGCAAAGAGAAGAAAAATCTCGAAATTGTCGAATCATCGAGAAACACTGTATTACTACGCGCGCAACGCGGGCCAATCAGAACACTAGCAAAGTAGGGCCTAGTGGGGCGTGCAGGGTAGTGATGCGACATTTAAAAAAAAGAATCGATTATCGTAATCATTTAAATTTCATAAAAAAGAATTTACGATTTAATTAATCGGGTTGAAATTAATCGATTCTGAAGAATCGATTAAAAATTCTAAAATATATAAATAGGCAGCGTTAGTAAAAAAAAACATATTGTAAACAATTTAAAACGTGATCAATCGAGATTTTTAATATTTATAACATTTTTTTAGTATTGTTTAAAGTATTTTTGAAGTTTAAAAGAAACGCAATTTCATCAACATCCGTTATTTATCGGCCAATTAAGGCTATAGTAAAGGTTCCGTTATTCACTGCAAGTAGCGTTTTGTCCTTGTTTAATATTCGGTGAACAATAAAGATGAAATGCTATTTGCAGTGCTCGCAGTGAATAACGGAACGCAGCCTAAGTTTGAGAGTTACCAACTGTTAAACTGAAAACTTATCATCTCTAACCTAATTTCTTGACAACAAATTTGTTACAAAAGTTATATTTGTAAAAACACTCAAAATATATTTATATTTCAAAATTTAATTTATTATCCATGTTA
>NW_017296124.1:0-20452 GCF_001594075.2 Trachymyrmex cornetzi | reverse complement strand
TATGTAAATCAATATGGCGACATTATGTTAGATGCTCATTGGTCCAGCAGTCTTATGTTATGCTTATGCTCTGTTATGCATTTCATGTGTGAAAGCCCTTACTCTGGCTGTGGTCTCATTACACATGCAGCATCGCGTTGACCGTACCCCAGAGATGCCAATTCTATTAAGGCCGCAGCACACACTCTTGCATAAAGGTGCGATTTCACACTGGCGCTAGACGCTCATTTTCAGCGTCAAAACAGGTCACGTGATCAAAATTGACGCTTGGTATTCGTCAATTTTGATCATGTGACCTGTTTTGACGCTGAAAATGAGCGTTGAGCGTCAGCGTGAAAAGGCACCTTAACGCATAATGCATAATACATAAAGGAATCAACCAATCAATATTCTTCTTTTCCATGGAATGGGAGAAAAGGAAAGATTCTGATTAGTTGATTCGCTTATGCACTATGCGTTATACGTTATGCAAAAGTGTGTGCTGCGGCCTTTAAGGTATATCCACACAACTTGCATAGCCGCATAAACGTATGCATAAAGAAAATTATCCAATCACATTTTATGTACGACTTTAAAAGAGAACTGCAATTGGATAATTTTCTTTATGTATATGTTTATGCGGCTATGCAAGTTGTGTGGATATAGCGGGGAGCACAGACTCTTGCATAACGCATAACATATGAGGCATAAGAAATTGAACCAACCAGAGTTCTCTATTACATGGAAGGGAAAGAAACGGAGAACTTCGATTGGTACATATTCTTATGCATTACGTGTTATGCGTTATGCAAGAGTCTGTGCTCCCCGCTTTACGGTTTACGACATCGCGACTAGCGCCATCGGTCGGCGGCCTGGCGCAATCGGTAGCACACACAAAAGCACAAGTTTGTGTACATGTGACTCTGGTAGCAGAAGCCAGCCAACTCGCTCTGTCCTCGACGCACTACGTTCTCTCCTTGTTCGCCTTTGGCGCGCTGAGAGCAAATGAGACAGCGAAAGAGAATCTGAGAGAGAGAATCCTTCTCGCTGACTCGCTGTTGTGTCGTATAGAGCCGTAGCTCGTTTCACCGAATGAAGCGTCAAGCGACCGAAATGTTTTCTCGGGCGATCGGCGTGTATCAAGAGGCATAGAGGACATTTTAGATATATATATTACACACATACACACACATATATATATATATATAATTATGTGTGTGTGTATTACTTTATCTACCATTTTATATTTTCAAATAATAAAATGTTATTTATTAATTGTAAACTTATATGTAGATTTTTAAAAAATGTCAATTTTTGATAGTTCAAATAATTATACACTTTTGAGCGATTCATATCGTACTATATTTTTATTAGTCCAAAGGGTCAACTAAAAAAATTCTACGGATTTTTGCTTGAACATTAAATTAAAAAATTTGAGAATTTTTTATTCGAAGTAGTCATTTTTTGCGAATTTTTCCAATAAAATTTCTTTGAAGCATTGTAACTAATTGAAAATAAAATATTTATTTGATTCATATTTATCTGTCTTTGTCCGACTTCGAGGTATAAATTTTACACGTTTTGAGCTAAAAAATACGTATTCAGCCCAGAGATATAGCGTGACAAAATTGCAGGGTTTCACAGATCTTGGTGTGGCTGGGAAGATAACAAAAAGTAACAATGACGTGCTAGGGAATAAATCAATTTTCACATTGTCATTCTGTGTTGGCTCGAATAGGCATTATTTAATTGTATTGAAAAACTAGATCTTTTCTAGAATTTTTGGCATATGTAAATTCTGAAATATTCTAAGACTTCTCATTGTATAATTTCCGAATCTTATAAATTCTAAAGTTTATTTTTTTTTTAATAGAAAAATCTTCAATAAAATTTGTTTAAGAATATCGAGAGATTATGAGAATTTTTTCTGGGATAGATTTGCGTAGAGATAAAAATTTCCGAAAAAAAAACTAGAAATTTTGCAGAAACCTGTAAAAATCAATTTAAAACCTGAAAGTTTTTTACTCGGATATGTATTTGAATATTTGACGTTATATTTTATTGTTCTAGAATTCAGTTTTTGTATTCATCGAAAAGTTGTAAATAATTCAAATATATTACAGTATTAGGTATGGGAATAAGTTTCCGCCCATTAGAGAGATGTCGTTAGTAGCACTGCTTGTGTGTTTGATAAAACAGCAATACATGTATTTGAAAGGTGTGTGTTCAAGTTTTTGAGCCCAGTAGTTGATATTCGTTCGAAGCGATTTGTATGAACTAAGCTTTGAAACAAAAACAATAGAAATGGGACAATAGGCACGATAAGCTGATTCTGCTACGTGACAACGCTATGTCACACGTTGCAAAACCAGTCAAAAAATACTTGGAAGGAGTGAAGTGGGAAATTCTGCCCCACCCGCCGTATTCACCGGACATTGCTCCATCAGATTTCCATTTATTCCGGTCCATGCTGTCGGTCCTTTCTGGAGAGCGATTCAATTCTTATGAAGATATCAAAAAATGGCTTGATAAATGGACCGCTTCAAAAGAACCAAATTTTTTCCTTCGAGAAATCTGTTTATTACCTGAAAGATGGAGGAAAGTTGTCGCTTCTGATGGAGCGTACTTTGAATGAACTTACTTTGTATTGTTTTGTTTAAATAAATACATCTTTTTCATTAAAAAAGGGCGGAAACTTATTCCCATACCCTACAATAACTATGTGATAACAGCCATGGATATTCTTAGATCCAATCTCGAAAAGATATAAATTCATTAAGCAACGTAAACGTTTCGGTTACGAGAGAGAGAGAGAGGGGGGGAGGGAGGGATAAGAGAGAGAGAGAGAGATAAAGTTATAAAGACAAAAGATATCAGTTAAACCGAAATGACGTAAATATTAAATGTCTTAACGACGAATAAAAGAAAAATGGATATATTTAAAAAAAATCAATTTTATTTAAAAAAAAAACAGTTTTTATCGTAAAAATTTAGATTTCTATTCGATGTTTTTACTCCGGACTAAAAAAGCTTGTTTTTTCATCTGAACGCCCGCGGGAGTATGGGATCGAATGAAATGCACGCATTTTACTATTGCATTCATTTATTTTCTTATGTTTCTACTGTAATACTGTAATACCATACAAGAAATGCACTTTAATGAAACCTACAGAAGAGAATCTGAATATAAAGTTAGACGCTTATTATCGTCCGGCGGCATTTCGCTCTCGTAATCGTAATATACATAATAAATGTGTGCTTTTTTCTTCTCTTCAACAAACGCAAACATATTTCCATTAATTATTTTATTTCCCTTTTTTTTTTGATCGATATAAGCGATTCGTACAACGCGATTCGACAATCAACTCTCGCTTCCCAATCATTCACGCATTCAGACGCACACAATCACGCAACACCATTCACCACTCACCGTTCTGAAATATGTCATGGTAGAAAAATTAAAAAGAAAAAGCCACTTTTTCGCGTTACCTCTCTTTGGTCGTGAAAAAGAAATTAATCGAACGGTACTGCGGTTAAAAACAGCGGCTAACCATCGGGAAATTTTGTCTCCTCGTATTCCGTTCGCGTTTTCTTCTTTTTTTTTTTACTTTTACGCTCTTTACATATATTGCAAAGTGTTATCAAAACATATAAAAATTCACGCCCGGTATGAAATCGTTACGATTCGCACGGTGTAATTAATTAATTTCTCTTTTCTCTCTACGTTTGTATATAATGATATCATCCTCGTAGTGAGTTTGATTGTATCAAGCAAAGTAGCAGGACCGCTTCAAGATGGAAGGAATGAATTTATGATTGGCAAACCATGCTGTTGGTTTACAATGTTTTTGCAAGAATCAAGCATTCTGCAGGAATTATGAAATTCACTTGGTTCCTTAATCTCCCTAAAATTAGCGCCAGAAGATTGGAAGCTTGATTTGAATTTTTTTCCATTCCATCTAAAGGACAGAATCTTGTAATTCAAAATGAATTCTAGTCCTTCCTTGTATTTACAGGTACATTTTTACAAGGTTTTAATTTTTTTTTTTTTTTTTGGAGTGTCTCCTCGCGAGAATATATTATTAAGTATTTCGTAACTTTCTATTAATTCTGCTAGTCTGCTGCCATAAAACAGCATGCAGATTTTATTAAATATGATTGGCATATATTTTGACTAGATATTATATAAAATCATTGTTTAACATCACTAACAGGATCTTTCATTAGATAGGCAGCCTTGTTTTAAAGTCTAAACTCGTTGAAGTCAGCGAGGATCCGAGAACTTTGATGTATTTATATGCAAACTTAAGAAAAGAATGAACGGTGAAGTTATGCCAATTATCGCATAAAAATAAAAGAGAAAAAATGAAACGAAAAAGATGAAAGAGAAAAGAAAACGAAAAAAATATATTATAGAATAATAAAAATCGTAATACTAATAATAAACATACTCGAAGAATACTAAACAACTACGAAAGTCGTGAATTTCGAAATTCTTCATGGACAACTTTACGATCGTTTTTCGTGCTGTTAACGAGATTTATCGTCAATAGTTGCAGGCATTTAGTCAGAAACGACCAAGGAGTGGCTTTTGAAAATTATATAAATATATAATTTTTACATAAAAATATGTTTATATATATATATATATATGTATATATGCAACATTTAAGATCTTACATTTTTTCCACTCTATTTGCGCGTTCTATTTAGAGCGCAAAAAAAAGGACTTGCGTCAATGACATAACCACGCGAATTTTCGATAAAATTATATTTGTTCTTCATGAATAATTCAGACATGGAAAGTTTAGTGACAATTGTATACCTCGAAGGCCATTGGCACGTAAAAAACGTAAGACCTTCGCAGGAAGCAAATTTTCGAATCGATCAATCACAGTCGAAAATTTCAAACCCTTCCAAGATTCTAATTTCTAAACTCAAAGAATCTAAATAATATTTGATCGGCCGATTCTATCGCTTCCCTGTCTCTTCTGTGCCACTGGCTCAGCTTTTTCGCGATCCGTCAGCGTGAAACATGACGCCGGTCGATTACATCGGCAGCTTAAGAAATTACACGTTTCGATGTCTGCACATTATCGCACCTGGTGAAACGAGGCTTTCGGTATTCGCAACGTGTCGCAGGACATTCTCGTACAGACATTATAGCGGAAACCGTTAGTCGCGTTAAGCCGTAATCACACTAGCGATTGGATCGCGATTACTTTTCAACCAATCGGAGCAAAGCAATCGTCGATTGGTCGAGAGGTAATCGCCAGCCGCCAATCACAGAGCAGTCACCAATTGCTTCGGTCCGATTGGTCGAGAAATAATCGTCAGCCGCCAATCGCAAAGCAGTCACCGATTTCTTTGCTCTGATTGGTCGAAAAGTGATCGCCAGTCGCAATCGCAACCCGATCGGCAATCTCTAGTCTGATACGGGCTTTAGCCTCACAAAAGCGACGTTGGAGCGTACGTTGGGAGTCCCCTTTTCTCCCGCATTCCCGCGCGTACACATCTTTCTTTTTCTCCGCACGCAGCATATTCAGCCGCACGAATTCGCGACTCGCGCGATGCGACAGGCGAAGCACGCGCACGCGCACACGCACACACACGCGGCACACGCATACGCACACATTATACACACACGCATACACGCGTACGAGTCAACGGATTCGGAAATATAAGATAACGAAAGGGAAAAGAAAAAGAAAAATTAATTAATCGCTACAGATCACACTTTTTGTAGTTCATCGTTCATCAAACATTCGAATTAGAACGAACACCGCATTCCCGGCGCACGCTTAGCTCCCTGAAACTCCGGAATAGCTACGTTCGCTCGTGAACAATCCGCATATTTCGAGATTAAATCTTACACAATTCGACTCCAGAAATCAGATGGCTTTATCTGTGCCCGCGCCAAGGTGCGCCAGAAAATGCAGGCTGATTGACGCGCTATACCATACTGTTGTTGAAGGATTCACCCGTCGAAGGACCACAAAAAAAAAGAAAAAAAACAGCAAATGAAGCAGGTTTTTCCGACCAGCACCTGTTCCGAGGTGCACCGGCAAAGAGGATTAATAATCGCGATACTTTTTGAGAGCAACAGGTTACATCTTCGGCACATACTTTATTATTTTTTTTTTTATTCTCCACCTCGCTTATCTCGCGGCGGTTCGATTCGATTATCTTATGTGGCTCGTTTTTCTCAGTTCGGCGGCCTTTACGTTTTAGTCGCTCGCTAATTACTAGAACAACATAGGGTAAGGTGGTGCAATTTCAAACATGGTACAACTCTGAACAAAATAAGATTTGAATTCAATTCTCAAAATTCAACCTTGATCTTTTCCTGTTTAGTACTTTTAGTACCATAGTCGCCATCTTCTTGTCAGAGATCCCCATCAAAATTGTGTATCTTGTAGTTAAAGTCTTATATCAATAAAAGTAGCGGCATTTCTTTTGTCTTTTAGCGAATGCTGACAATTGCGTTTTTCTATTGGCTATTTCGATCGCCACCATAGACCTAATAGGTCTATCATTTAATAAACACTTAATAATTTTTTAATATGATACGATTATTTGGTCCAACGTTTATTAAGCGGACTTTTGCATTACTTTTATTATAGAGCTTTACTTGTTTTCTAAAAAAAAAGGAAGTCATCAAGTTAGTACTACGTCAATACTTTCATTTTTTATAATATACAATTTTGACAGACAACTGATCTGCAAGGTAACTTTGGTAAAAAATTGATTCGTTTTGGATCGTATATTAAACTCTTCACTGCTATTAAGTTCAAATTAAAGTTATAATTAGAGAGCTTTTATGTCTCGAAAAACAGAGAAAACATCATGTCACCTAATCTAATCCGTTTTGAGACAGATTAGTGTAAACAGGGACGTATCGAATATTTAGTCCGTATCAATTTCATGCGCATATTAACCGATTCATGTCTATTTCTACCATCTAAATCAACTTTAATCTTGGTTTAATTTGCTCTTTATTCTTTTTTAGAACTAGAAAAAGATAAAAAGTAAATTAAACCAAGATTAAAGTTAACCTACATTGGTAGAAATGGACGTTAATGGTGTAAATAGGACTAATGAGCTACCAGTTGAAAAATCGGATTCAAATTTTATTTCGTTCAGAATTGTACCATGTTCGAGATTGTATCATTTTATCCTATTGCGAGTTCAGACGGGACGCGGGTATAAACGAACGTAAAATCGAAACGCTGAAAGTGGGCTGAACAACTCGATCGTTCGTCCATTAGTCCGTTGGGTTTCGCACAATGACGGGGATCGAAACGGCCGTGATTGCCGTTCACCAAGCTTACAAAATGCCCTACAACTTAAGCGGCTTTATGTATTAAGTTAAAAAATATTATCTGTTGGATTGTAAAAGTACGTTTTAAAGTAAATGTACTACATTGCAGTCTCTTCCAAGACTTTAGGACTGTTTTCAAACGGATATAATCTATATTCACGTGTGAGGAAATCCATTCTTTCTCTCGAATCTTGAATGAGAATTCCCTTCATTTGGATTTCATTAATTTTCATGAGTTTTTATCATCGATATATTTAATACAATGAATTTGATTCACACGTTTTTTTTAACTCATCGCTATATGCACGTAGAAAATTGCTGAACACTTCGGACTTAAATACTGTTTCGCTAACGAATATTAAAGGAGAGAGTAGGGGCATTTTTTCTAAATAAAACATTTAAAATGTTTGGAATTATACACATAGTGCATTACCTTGTAATGCGTTCCCTTCTTAGAACACCCTAGACGCAAATGAAGATTCCATATAATACGAGAAACATATTCCTACGGAGATATAAGATAACTTCGAAAAAAGAAAGGAAGAATCTTATAGTCTCTATACGACTATAAAGTATTTGAAGATCGCAAATATCTTTTTAACAAAGTGGATAATATGAACAATCGAAACTAATAATAACAATACGACCATTTGGGACGGAAAATCACACGAAACGTTTAAATAAACTATTAACAGTATTTCGTCGTTATACAACACAGCGCATGTGTGCGGTCGGTGATAAAAAGATCGCAACATTTTTCCCCCTTTAACAATTATAAGCGAATGGATGATCTGACGATTCTCGTTAGGTTCTTCTTTACGTTTATTCCGACACCGTTAAGACCGCAAGTCTATGCAACTGCCGATTTTGGTGCACGGTGAGGCTGATTGAAAGAAAAAAAAATATCGCAACCCTTTCGTCGTTGATCGACACATGTCTAGGTGAGATACGAAGGGGTGAGAGGGAGGGGGGGAGGGTTATTAAATTCATATACGAGCTGGCGAGATTCAGTCTTTGTGTGTAAAAAAGAATAGCTTCTATAATATTACGATATTTATGATATTTATGCTTGCGATTAATTAAAATGTTTATTTACGTGATATCACAGTGTTCATCACGAAGAAGAAGAAAAGAAGTAGAAGAGGATATTCCCCTGAACTGCGATTGTATACTGATTCTGTTTCATCGTAGGACAGTCGATTACCGATTCTCGGCTCTATGGTAGGGGGTTCGTCGATCACTGATGTTACACCAATTCAATGGGTAGTTCTGAATAAGATGTGAGCAATCAAGAAAAATTCAAACAACATAGCGATTTAATCTGCTATCCCACAATGCTCGAATTCATAACTCAAATCCAGTTCTGATTTAAACGGAAACGAAACGAAAAATTCAACGAACAGAAAACATAAATCGCATTGCATATCAGCAAAATATATGGGATTATATTTAAATCCTGAGATTATCTATATTAAATTATTTTGGAATACACTCGATGATGATTGTGGAGAATAATTTCAATCTCAAAATATAAACGCGTATATTTTATTAATACATGCAAGACTAAGTTAAAATTCCACTAACTTAACCGCTTGAATGTATAACTTAAATTTAAATTAACAGTGCGATTGCTAAAAGACTAAATATTAAATATCAAGAATAATATTTACTATGATAATGTGTAGGATAAACATTGTAGTCGCAAGCACCAAACATTCACAGAATTGTGATCGCACGAAGATATGATAAGAAACTGTCTTGAAGAACTTCTTGGCCCTTTCCTTTTAATAAAAGCCACTTTTTATTTGATATTATCATTACACTTCAAAAAATGTATATAAATTAACTGTTATAACCCACTTTAACCCTTTAATTAAATTGAAAATTTTCATCGTAAAGATTTAATAAATCTTACTTCACAATTTTTATTTGGAATACAATTGCAGTTAATAAAAATATATGCGAACGCTCTAACTCAATAATAGTTAATTAATAATTATTTATTAGATTGCATAAAAAGTATTTCTGAGAATTTGGAGATCTAAAAGGATTTGACCATTTCCTTGCTCGGAAAACTGAAAAATTTTGAAACAGTGATATATCGCTTGGTATAAATGTTGATTGTTATTTATATTGTTAACAAAATGATGCGTATATTATTCAACAATGTCAATATTATTAATCTTATAGCAGAATTTGAAATGATGTAGGACTATGTTACCGGTCTCAAATATGTGTTAAGTAATTTGAAACTTACTGTGACGAATCCCTGTCTTCCCTGTCCATACATAGCTACGATTTTAAGTGGTGTGATAAGCTTCGATCATTTGGAAGCCAGGGTCTTGCACCCACATATTGAAACTGTAGTGCACATCGATTAACCTTATAGTAATGTTATCGTCTTGTTATCTTTTCATTGGAAAAAACTTTTTACACAGTCTAATCAGATATATCAACTATAGCCCATCGTTATATTGTATTCTAGGAAAGTGAGAGAAAAGTGCGCTCGGTGTCGTTTCCCTTTTCTTTCCTGTTAGCTAAATAGATATCAACGACCCTGCATTAAGCATCATTAAGACCCGATGACTGATACCGCGTATAAAACTGATGAGATACATCCCTTACTTTAATCATGATGCATAATAGGTAGAGCTAGAAATATGCTACGTCTTACATATCACAGAGCTACGCGTACACCCGCTATCTACATTGTTATTTCATTAAAAGTGCTATTTTATTTAAAGACAAGCAGGAAGAAAGGAAAAGAAAAAATATTTAAAAAATTTTTAAATACTTCATAGTATAATCATAAAATAACATTAAATATAACATTAAATATATTACATAATAATATACAATATAATTATATAAAATATAAATATATAAATTATATAATTAAATTATATAAATTATATAACATATTATATAAAAATATAATCAAAATAATTATTATGCAGCATGTTGTAAAATAACTTTTTAGAACAAAATAAAATAAAGATAGCATCTTATAAAATATAAGTCAATAATGATTGTTCCAATATTGATGATGGTCTTTTATCAATTAAACATTAGCTAATTAATTAATAGTCGATTAATTTTATATTAAATTAAATTGTATTATTTCTTTTCGATCACCCCGAAATTGTCGCAATTTGATAGCGGGCATACGCAATGCGCGAGAGTATTCAGTATTTTTTCATGCTCGCAACACATACGTTTTTCCTATTATTATATCACTATTCGTCGAACGCAGTCAGATTGACAAAGTAGGCGCGTCGAGCTCAATATTCGTCGATCAAAAATCCTAGAATCCAAGGATCCTTCAATTCGAAGATTCAGTGATCAAAGAAATCGAAGCAAACAAATCTCTTCCAGGGATAAAACCACATAACGTGTCCTTTTCAGAAGCACCTTTTTGAGGAGGGAGAACTGAAGAACAAGCATTAAAATATGAAATCTTCCACAGTTGTTAAGTACTTATGTTCTGCAACAAGAAGTAAGATTTTAAGAATCCAAAAAATGAAGAGGTTCTAAAGCAATTTTAATCGCATTCCTAAAGCTTAAAATCTCCTATAATTCCAAAAAGATGCCAGACTCAAGATGAAATCTCAAACTTCCGAAGTCATTAAATTCCAAGGTGTCGCAGCTCGAAACTTTTGTTCTGAAACTCTGAGAGCTTTGAAATTCCTGTAAGAATTTCGTTCGGATAATTTTCGGTATCAAAATACTGATACTTTTCAGTTCCAGATCTTCGAGGAATTAAGGAATCTTAATAAAACTTATAAGATTTGGAGCGCTAAGAGATCCAGCAACTTTAACAATCCTGTGTTTTTACTTTGTTCTTAAGATCCATCCGCTAAACATCAAGAACAAAACTGAGATATCAGCAATCCAGGTATATGAACCTTCAAAGATGCAAGGATCCAAGAACACGAGCATCCCGATCCAGGAACCACGAATATATTCCACTTCGTTGAACATTATTGACTATCGTTCTTTTTTTTCGTAAAAAACACCGGAGATTTTACGACAATTAACGATGTCCGAAATCAATCCACGGATCATATTCGAGTACGTGTACCTAGAGTACGCGAATCTAAACGAGTCGACTGGGATTTTTCTGCAAATTGAGACTTTCGCGTCCCAGCATTTCGTACACTGTGTGTGCATGACGAGTTGTTAATTATTTTATAAAAGCGAGTCGCGAGTGAATAATCGCCACGCGGCAACAATTAACAATCATTAATTAATAGCGTTCCTGCGCGAGAGCGTTCCTACATTTATTTACCGATATCGATTCTCTGGCCTGTTCAGAAAGTTTAAATAAAAAGAGCGAAATCTTTAACTGATTGTGTATTGAGAGATTAGTAGAAATATTCAGAATAAAATGAAACTTAAAGAAACCGAAAGTTTAAAGATAAGATAATTAATAATAGTTATTAAAACGGTATGATTAGCTACAGTTTATTATTACGAAAAGTTAATGAAATAAATGCTCTTTTAAGAAATTAATGAAATCTTATACCAGCTGCCTTTCTTCCTGACTGAGACCAGAGAATTATCTTCTTCTCTTTTTCTTTCATTTTTTAAAAATCTCTGTCTCTTTCTATTTCCTTCTCGACAATTACATGATATACGGTGGTATGTGCAGAGTAATCTGGAGGCTCGCAAAATTGCTACACGCTGCTAATAAAATATATCACATGCCCCAACAGCGTGCGCCAATCTCGTTAGTTTAATAATTATTAATCGGGCATGCTGATCAAAAAACGTCCTCCGGTACCACAAAGGGTTGCTTCAGAATACAACAATATGTTATATCCTTAATTCATTATGCGTAAGATGATTCAGCTTTCAACCAGTATCGTCTGACTCCGCGAAACAATAGGTTCTTCAGGTTGAATTACAAATTCGAACATTTCAGCTTGTTTTTGTCCAAGGACGAAAAAGATTTACACTCAAAAATTCAAAACAGAAAGAACAAAAGTTTTAGAATTAGAACGTCTAATCTTAGGACTCAAAAATCCTGAATTCTGAAGAACGTAATGCTCCAAGAAACGTAAGCTCGAAACTTAAAATTCTTTAAGTCCATCCAATCATAAAGTCAAGTAAGGAAAACGAAGTAAGTTACTGGTTGAAGGATGAAGCATTAGCAAAAAGTAGCATAAACATTATTGTTCGGAGTGATAGGTGACGCGGCGCAGTAATTTGGTTGCTTGTAACTAAAATAGCAGGTACAACTGAATTTGGAGATTAGTTTCGATGGCGGCCATCCTGCGCGAACGGTGCGCAGAGACAAGACCACTCAGTGGCCAATTGCATAAACATCAAACAACAATGTATCATATAATCATTCGTTGGTTCAACAACAAATCACTTTCGATATATATATAAAAATAAGGTATCAAACTTTGCATCGAGGTACACAGCCATCATGACTACGTGCTTAATTTACGTTGTCCTCTAAAAGCCATCTGCATGTCTTCAAGGATCCGGCGTTCAAACCCCGCCAAAGATCTCTGGATTCTGAACTTCGACCGAAGTTGAAGAAGTTAAATACTCTTAATATTTGCACCCAAAAATTGGAATTCACGAACTTAGGTTAGAAGGACGAAGGATGTATTAAAGTTTAAGAATGTATAGCGGTATCCGGGAAAAGGGTCTCTATAAAGTAGAATATATTTTAGAATATGTTCTATATATAGAGAAAAGTCTCTATATTAGAATGTATTTCGAAATATATGAGAAGAATTTCACAAAATGTATTAGAATATCTAAGTCTTGAATTAGAATTTTAGGGCACAAGAATCTTCTGGAGTGAAGAACTCCGAAGAAAATCAATGTTCTGAAAATTTTTAGAAGCTACAGTTAAAATATGTCATTCGAGTCCTATGTAACAATATTTAAGACTCGAAACATTCAAGGTCAGAGTTCTGTGGATTCAGAGATTCTATAAGTTCCAGATATCCGAGAGCCATTGATGATTCAGACTTTTAAGAATCCAGAGACCTCAAAGCTCGTTTGAATTTTTATAAGATCATCGGAGCATGAGATACTTATTTTTAACGCTACGATTAGTTGTATCGGGGAGAGAGAGAGAGAGAGAGAGAGAGAAAGAGAGAAATAGAGTGCCCAAGATTGGTTTAGTTCCTGCAAGTGAAGCTGTTTTATAGATAAATAGACATTCTTAGCTTGTTCTAGTTTGTCTTTCTCTCTCTGTCTTATTTCTTTGCTTTGTTTCTCTCTTTTTCTTTTGTAATTTCCCGTTCCCGAAACAAAGGGCACGACAATTTGTTCGTTATGCCGGGGCACATAAAAAACGGCTTAATTTTTATGCAAAAGGCCTTACAAATTTCCTTCCTATTAGAGCATATCGCGCGTTTTTACTTCCTGGGTATTTCTTCTGCGTATGTGTAATCACGCGAACTATATATAAATAAATTATAAATTAGTAGATCTGATATATAGTCTTAATCCACCCCCTTCTATATGTTTCGTGCATTTCGGAAAAAAGCATTATAATGTTGCTACAATAATACTCGCATAAGAGGATTATTATTTATTCTCAGTTATAGAGTAGAGGGATTCGTGAACCATCAACGCGATGGTTAACATCTAGGATCGATATTATAACGTGTACGCTCATTGTTAACGTTGCTAATACTACATATAGAATTTGAAAAACTGGAATGTGCTGATCAATGCATTTCTTAATTAATGCATTAATTATTTCTGCCAATTTAACAATTTAAATCCATTTAATTCGTCAAGCTTCTTAAGCAAAAAAGAGAATACAACAAAAAATATATGTTTATATACATGCCATAAATAAAATAATTAGTATAGAATCTCATGTGATTCACATAAATAAACAATTTAGTACATACATTTATAAATTAATAACTTTTTCAATTTAATAATTTTTATATTTTTTTTATATATTTTTTTTATGCTTTTTTATAATTCGATATCAAATCGAAAAAAATGCCAAATTTTTGGAAGTGAGGTTTGAAAGTTTGCCTATATAATTGCGGCAATTATTTTATAATTTAATACAATAACAAAAGCAAGGACGCATCCTATCTCTACTCAATCTCGAGTTTCTTGTGCGCTTCCAAATTTTGGCAGTGACGCGAGTTATCATGCGTCTTAATATCTCAACATCGAACTCAAATTGTTAAATCGACTGGGCACTATTCCAGAAAAAATAAATGAAAAAGAAAATGAGAATAAGTATTACATTAAAAATAGTATGATAGACTGCCGACATTAAAGTGTCGGTGTTAACGGGAAATAAAAAATCAAGGTTGTTATCAGTCAAACAAAAAGCACATTTTTATACTCGAATCTTTTCGAGTTGTAAAAAAAATCTTCATAATTTCTTTTATTAACAAAGTTAATTTCTTCTTAGAAGGTGCTAAAATTTCCAAAGCAAAAATCCTGAGATTGCAATTGTTTGAAGTGCTGTGCGCGAATGTAACTCAGAAAATATAGCAAATTACAAAATAAAACTTTGCTTCTAAGCTGTGTTCGGAGAGCCCGCTTTATAGCAGTCTTTATATGTACAATCTTATCCACGTGCCAAGGGTGTACTGGCTCAAAAAGATCCAAAACCATGAGTTTAGAGCATCAATTTCTTATCAAGCAAACATTCTCATCAATAATGTTGATCACTAAGAGATTATATCGTGTTCGTGCTTGAACACAGATTTGTGTAAAGGTAAAATCATTGAAAAGTAAAATCATTCAAAGATTGATCTTCATATGTACATTTTTATGCGCGCATTTCATTTTATCACATTCAAGAGTGTGATCAAATCTGTGTTGTAAAAGTAAAAACTTGCGTTTTACTCAGGGTTGGTAAAGACTAATGTTTTTTTTAAGAATAAAACATATTGTGTTTCTTCTTGAATATGTTTTTAATGCTTCAAATATGCTTTAAACAGTACTATAAAAAAAACATATTTAAAACATATTAAAAACATTAATTAAGCATGTTTTAAACTGTTTAAAACACGTTTAAAACATGTTTTTTATCAACCCTGGTTTTACTACGTTCTTGCCTAGAGCGTGAAATTTTTTAATTTAAAAAATTCCACACTCTTGCATACAGTTCTTAATGCTCGCAACTTGCACGCGACTTGCTTACATGTACATATTAATTACAATAGTGAATGCCTTTTAACAAGATGAAGGAGTAGGATTGTAGATATAAAGATCACTCATCAGCGCTGTTGCATAATTCCATCCTTACTTTACGTTCATGAACGGTAAAGATAGAGTGACACAATAGTAATAATAGCGTGCTTTCAGAACGCAGCCTAAATTTATCGTTATCGACAGTCTATCATAATAAATTGGATCCATTATCCAACGTAGGAGCAATCGAATAAAGCCCGATAGGCGGGACATACTTACTTTTCATTTAGCCCGTACCCCGATGGTCTTGCATCGTGGGAGGCGTCACTGCTGCACCGGCGTGGGTGGATACGGATAGCCGTACGGCGGCACCGCTTGAAACTGGCCGTAGCCCATCGATTGATACGCGCAGGCACCAGCGTTGGGCGGCGGTCGATTGGTCTGGAAAAACTTGTTGTTCACAAGATTCTGGATCCCGGAGTCCGCGTGTCCACCAGACGGCATCATGAACGGCGGCGGCATTGAGTAAACATTGGGCCCGCTCTGATTGCCGCTGAAGCCGTTCTGCCGATTTTGGAAACGATTACCCTGGTATCCAGTCCTGCCTTGGTATCTGGGCGCGCTGGTAGCCTGATGCGTAGGTTGACATGTGTTGTTAGTCGCCTGGTAGCTGTTCTGATAGCCAGTAATGGATTGTCGTTGCTGGTGCTGCTGCTGATAGGAATGTTGTGGTTGGTAATTGTTCTGCCGATTGACTTGATAGCCATTGTTGCGCTGATGACCACGTGCCACGGTTTTATCCTGAACCATTTGACTGTGATGTCCATGCTGTTGTTGATTCGCCTGCAACATATGCTGCCAGTTGTTTATCGTCGGGCTAATGTTGTTTCTAGGACTTCCGTGAGAAATGTTGTCCTTGTTGCTTCGTACGTGACTCCATCGTTGCCGTCCCTTGCCGTATTGGTTCCTGACAGAATTCGCCATGTCCGCCAATTGTGGGTTTATAGCTTGACCGGCCTCCTCTAGCACTGCGATCAGCTCCTTCGCCTGTCTCGCATTATTCGGTGTGAAGTAAGCATAGGCAGTGCCTGCGCTCTGGCAGCGACCGGTTCTGCCGATCCTGTGGATGTAGTCCTCGGAGCTGTTGGGGTAATCAAAGTTGATAACGTACTTTACGTCCTCGACATCCAAGCCGCGTGCTGCTACATCTGTCGCGACCAAGATCATAGTCTTCCCGTTGCGAAATTCCGATAGAACGTAATCGCGCTCCGGCTGCGATTTGTCGCCGTGGATTGAGATTGCTGACCAGCCTTCCCGTTTAATCGTCTTCGTTATGTCGTCCACCTTCTTTTTCGTCTCCACGAAAATGATCATCTTGCTGCCGCGTTCGGTCCCAATTTCGCGCAACAATTGCGATAGTTTCATTTCCTTCTCATGTTCTTGGCAGATCTCGACAATCTGCCGAATGTTGTGATTAGCCGCCAAAGTCAAGGACCCGATATTAATCTGGATATAATCACTGAGAAAGTCCTCGGCGAGGGCTTGCACTTCTTTGGGCCAAGTGGCGGACCACATGAGAACTTGCCGATCAGGTCGAATCTGCTCGATGATTTTGCGTATCTGTGGTTCGAAACCCATATCCAGCATTCGATCAGCCTCATCCAAAACCAAATATGTGCACCTGCGCAGATTCGTGGTACCTTTCTCGAGGAAATCGATCAGTCTACCAGGTGTTGCGATACAGATCTCCACACCACGTTCAAGATCACGGGCTTGAGGCCCCTTCGGCGAGCCGCCGAAGATGCAGGTATTGCGAATGCATGAGGATGAGCCGAAATCACGTGCAACAGTTTGAATTTGTTGAGCCAATTCGCGCGTGGGAGCGAGAATTAGAACAATTGGTCCGTCACCTCGACTGAGGCGAGGCTGATGATTGATGTGCACTGTCGCCGGAAGGATATACTGAAATGAAAGAAACAATGACAATAAACAAATATGCATCTAAAAAATGTGCATTTGTTAAAATATCTGATATTCTGATTATTTACATTGGGTGCATTCATAACGATAATTGCTCACTGAGCGCTCAGTGATTCCTGCACTCTTTGAACTAATGCACACGGTACAACAAGTTGAAGTGAAACAAGTATACGTTTGTTTCACTTCAATTTATTGCACCATGTGTATCAGTTTAGAGAATGTAAAAATAAAGAACAGACCTAAAGTTTTCTATCTACATCTTTCTTGATTAATTAACCGATTAAGTAACCGATTCTGAATAGTTTTACTCAAATTATGTTATACGAATTTTTACAATTTAATTAATTCAATTAATTGAGATTGTACTTACAGCCAAAGTTTTCCCCGAACCAGTTTGAGCAATTCCGACTAAATCTCGTCCGCTGAGTGCAATTGGCCAGCCCTGAGCTTGAATTGCAGTGGGTTCGGCGAAACCTTGCTTCCTGATCTCTTCCATCACGTAATCTGGAAAGTTGCTCTCTTCGAAGGCTTGAATGGGAGAAGGCGTATTATTGCCTTTAACAGTAATCTCCTTGCCCGCATGATACTTGCTGATTTCGTCAGATGTTCGATTCAAGATGTTAACGTGAGGAACGTACAAATTCTTCGTTATCTTGGGCAAATTTGCCAAATCCCAACTAGGCTTCTTCAGTAAATCGCCCGGAGTCTTTTTGTGATTTTGTTGCTTCTTTGTGCCAAACTCTTTTTGACTCTGCTGCTGACTGTTCCAATAAGTTCCACCAACTCCTCCATTACGGTTGCCATGATCTCGATTTCCTCTAGATCTGTAACTAAGAATTGAAACCTTCGTCAAAAAACAATACATAAAAAAGATCTTTTTAGATTAACTTATGATTTAAATCATTTCTCGTACAAGTATCTTTTTATTTGTTCAACTGATTAACACTGGTTCTACAACTCGGGATGTGCTATAAAATATAAGTTGTAGACGTAAGTAACGCACAACCTTTGGCGTATGACGTACGACTTATTACCGTTTCTTGGAGACACGACAATAAGTTGTACGTCATACATGAAAGCTTGTGCGTTACTTACGTCTGCAACTTAAGTCTAAGTAAAGGGTCCTCTACATAGAAGTCGTAGACTCTCGATTGGAATTGGTCAGTTTCCTACGACTTAAGACTCCACGACCGTCTACGACTTCTATGTAGAGGACCCTTAAGTGTTACGACAATACTTGTGCTCACAATCAGATCCTGACTGCAGGTTTGTCTTAAGTCATGATGTAATAAGAAAGGTGAATCAATGCGCATAACGGCAAAGAGCCGAGATCTCGACCAATCAGAGATTAGGCAATTCGTCTGGCGCGAGTTATCGCATCATACGACGATGCGACTGACTACTCCGTTGGCCATTTGGAATCAGATAAATTACTCAAACTCTGATTGGCTGACATACCCCCCGCTCCTTTCAGTCTACTACATCCACCGGAATGGTTCACTTTTCTTATTACATCATATCTTAAGTAATGCCCAGTGATACTCCAAATTTGTATGTAATACTATCAGCAGTTTACCCCTCGAAAAAAAGTTACATGATCATTATCTTGACCTAAAAATTCAAAAAAATTCCCTGAATCCAAGATATTAATCATGTAACTTTTTTCTTAGAACGGAAACGTGAAAAGTTAAAAATTTTTGTATGTATTTTTTATTGTGTGTTCATACATACATACATAACAATTTTCACTTTTCACGTTTCCGCTTTAGAGAAAAAGTTATATGATACCCAAGGGATCAATCATGTAACTTTTTTCCCTAGAAAAACGTGAAAATTGTTTGTATAATGTGCATATGTACACTTATGGACTAAAAGGTTGCAAAGCTAAGCGATTGGTTCTTACTTATGGATTCATAAGTAAAAAACCAATCGCTTAATGAGTAGGCTGCATTCTGAAACCCATTAAAAAAAACCTTTTAGTTCATGAGCGTACATACATACAAATATACATAAAAATATTCAAATATACATACAAATACCTATACATAAAAATATATACAAATATACATAAAAATTTTCACTTTTCACGTTTTCGTTTTCTAGAGAAAAAGTTACATGATCGATACCCTGGGGGTCGATTGTGTATCTTAAAACGAGATGAAAATTATAAACATGGGCAAAATTCACTAGGTGTTGACCAATGAAATATTCTAGTGAATTTGCTCATTTTTGTAATTTTTATTTCGTTCTAAAATACATAATTGACTCCCTGATAAAATTCCATGAATATCGCTGATTTTTAAAGATAAAAACTCTCTAAAAATTCTAAGTCGCGCAATCGGGTGGCACCCAGTTGGACACGGCTCAATTGGACACGAGCCACTCACAGCGCTTGAGACTACAAAGCTCCTAAGCACCGGTCGCTGTGATTGGTGGTGTCCAATGGAGCCGTGATCGATCGCGATCACCCCCGCGCAATCTAGCAATTGCGAACGCATATTCATTCATAGTGGTTTTATAAAAGGAGCGGATGGGGTATAAATGCTAAGGAATTGAAAGAGGGGGGAAACGAGGGGAGGTTCGAGAAGGAAATAATTAGGAAGGAGAGGGACGGACGAAGGCAATGGGAAGAATGTAGATCAAGGTCTGCGAGGTATAATGAAAGGTATAAGGAATTGGATACAGGGAGTAGAGGGCCCAATTATTTAAGGGAGGAAAATCTAGGTAGGCTGGGAATAGGTGAAGGCGTGCGAGGATTGTTAAGGCCATTCTACATTGGTCGTACCGTAGCGTCGGAAGCGTCGTAAGTATCATACGACTTTAAAATTGAAACATTGGATTAGCTGAAGCAACAAGTTTGTGACTTGCGACGTTTACGATACGACCAATGTAGAATGGCCTTTAGACTTAGATGCGGTAACATGGAGGAAGGAAATAAGTATTGGATAGAAAAAGAAATGAAAGGATGTATATTTTGTGGAAGAGAGGCGGATCGTATGGAACACTATGTTGAAGAATGTCAAAGGACAAGTA
>NW_017296123.1:39531-39915 GCF_001594075.2 Trachymyrmex cornetzi | reverse complement strand
AAATTCTAGTCTTTGTTGAAAATCATTGAGTGTTAATTGTTGTGTCAAAGTGATATGGTAAGTATGGAAGTGGTCTTGATAAAAGTATATTTCTTGAAATGCTACGGCAGGCAAGAGTTATACGCTCCATCACATTCTCTCGTATTGTAGGTGTTTTTTAATATACTACGTTTTTCAAGTATCCTTATAAAAAGAAATCTAGACTTGACAAGTCTGGATCTAGAACACCATGACACTGGTCCACCGCGTCCTATTCATCTACCTGGAAATGTGAGATCTAAATGGTTTCTAACTCTTCTACTCCAGTGCGCAGGCGCACCATCCTGTTGAAAGAACATACGTTGTCTTGTATCTAGATCGATATCTTCAAGCAACGCCGGCAAT
>NW_017296123.1:18432-36119 GCF_001594075.2 Trachymyrmex cornetzi | reverse complement strand
GATTATGCGGGCAACTTCGAATGTTCGCAAGTGTCTGCGCGGCATTTAAAAAATTTGCATTATGCGACTATCTTTGTTACAAAGCGCGAACTTCTCAATAGCCTCAATCGAGAAAAGAGAAGACTTGAAGTTCGCGCTAAGCCAGTTCGAGGATGTGCGTCTATAAGCGAGAGTTTTACATTAGCGCCAACTTCAAGTCTTCTTTTTTCGCGGTAACCCAAAACTCTCGTGATGCACATTGAGTTACGCTAATGTCGGCGGTAACCACTATTTTTCAGAAAATGGCAAGAGCACTTCGAAAATTCTGATCAAAAAAGACATCACATAATGATCTTTTAACTTCAGGTTAGAGTAACTTCGTCAAAAATGGTCATAATGAGATTTTTTAAAAAGCATTTTAAAGGTTAAAATCTCTACTTTCAAAATCAGTAATTGATATTTCAATCTAACTGATCTTTGACGGAACTATACGGACACAAATGGATATTTGTCAAATCTAAAACATATCGTATAATATTATTGAAATTTCAATTATAGATTTCGAAAGTAGAGATTTCAACCTTTAAAATCCTTTTTTAATTTTATGTCTGCGATGATTTTTCATTGAATTATGGTGTTCTGAATATGGCCCAATTTTTAGCGTGTTTGAAAGTGTTCCCTAGATTTTGTTGAGTAGTGTATATAGGATATAGATAATTCACTGGGAATTATTTAGGCAAAAAAGATCTAGCTTTGACCGTCACAGGCCTGAATACGCTTATACTTAGTGTTTAATTGTTGTCGGTCCGAATAAAAAAATCTTATTATGTAGAATTAAGTATTAATGAGATGGCACTTAAGAATTCATTCGTCGGAATACTAGTATTCTTTGAAATATCCTTCCATCTCTTTTTTATGCTATTTATCACTAATTCTTCCGGAATATTTGTATACATAGACGTAATATCAAAAAAGACCATTTTACTTTGAATTCCAATGTCATCCCGTTCAGTCTATTAACGAAGTCCCAACTATTTTTGATGTAACTAAAACTTTTAATTAAACTTTCATCTATAATTTGTTTCAAATAAGTCGCTAGCTGGTAAAGTGGGCTCTTAATCTGGAGACACTGGTAGCGTCTCGGCGCTAAGTAGAGTACCTATAAGGAGAGTATGGACATAAGGGGCAACGCCCTCGTGATTGGTCGCGCCATTTGTAGGCCTTTTCGATGTGTTGATGAATCTGTGAATTGGTGTGAGCACTGTTTCATGGGTAGTAGTACAAACATACGCGAACGTGAAATCGAATTATCTGCCAACTATAGTGAAATTATAAACAGTAAGTATTTTGTTGTTACGCATAGTACGGACATGGACGTTTTTATTGATAAAGTAATTACATAACCTGTAAATTTTACTTTTAATTTAAAGGGAATATTTAATTAATGGTACATTTAAATGCGGAGGCATATTATGCAGTTTAAAAATCTATTAATAATTAAATTATTAACAAATTTTATTTCAATACTTTAAAAATAAAATCTGAAGATTTTCATTTAGAAATAAATTTTTAGTTAAAATGTAAACTTTGTAATGTTTGCAAATATTGTGCAACTTCCCAGGTAACAAGCTGACGTTAAAAAGACGTCATTTGACGTCAAAATGATGTCAAAATGACTTAGCTTGCTACCTGGATTACTCTTGGTATATTACTTTTCATAGTCGACAAGTACTATCGACTGTTATCATGGGAAAGTGTGCTGCTTGTGGTTCGAAGTCAACACAAAAGAACAAAACATCAGTGTTCCCTAAAGATCCAGACAGAAGAATTCAATGGATTGCGGCAGTTCGAGCACTGCGCAAACCGAATTGGAATCCAACAAAAGATTCAGTGTTATGTGAGGTATGTTTTATTGTGTTTAAATTTTATATTTTATAAAATATTATATATACATATATAACAAAAAAGGGAAATTCTAAAGTAATGTAATTTCACAGTAATGTCTAAAAAGAAAAATAAATACATCACTATAAACGCAAACAAGGTAAGAATGTTCATTGTATTTATTTTGAATGAATGTATAATTTGACGAAGGTTCAATAAATAAATTGACAAGAGTTTGACTAGTAAGTTTGAAAGTAAAGGGTATAATCTAAAATACAAATATTGCAACTACTATGGTAGAAATATAAACATTAGAAATATGGAACATTTTTATGATTCTCATAAAATTACAGACTTAATTTTTAAAATGTAACTTATAATTAAAGGTAACATGTAATACGCAAACAAATGTCATCAGTTCAGTCCTAAACTTATTAAATCTTATTTCATTTGGAATTCTTTTTGAATAGAAATACTGTATTCAGTAAAAACTCACAGATTAATTATAGAACTTGTAATGATTATTTATTACTTTCAGAAACACTTCAGTTCAGACATGTGGGAAAAGATACGTGTCGATGGAACCAAAAAGTTAAAAAGAAATGCGATACCGACCCTCTGTGGACCCATTCAAAGGACTGGACAGCAGAATATTGTTCTCCAAAGCCAGGGTATGCATATCAGTACGTACAACACAATTGAAAGTAAAATGAATTGCATAAAAAGCATAAATGTATGGTTATTATGATTTTGAAATACTTTTTAGCAATGTTGTGCGCAACTCGACAATTGATATTTACACATATATAAGTAATTTGTATAAAAATTTGTTAAATGTATTTATGTATTGTGAAAAATTGTTTATTAAATATGTATATAATTTGTTCATATTTCATTGCAAGTCATGTCGAAGCTTCCATTCGAACGATCAAACAGCAGAACGTTGTTCCCAGAGAGGATATAACTGTCTGTACGTATAATGAAGGTAAATGCACATACGTTTTTTAAATTGCAAATGACAACATATTTTTACGAAAGTATTTTTAAAAAACAGTATTTCCAGACGTATTTTTTTCTTCTTTTTTATAATTGTTTTCCTTGAAATATACTTCCATGGCTTTGAAAAGTGTAAAATATGTTTTTTTCTTACTCCAATGCCAAAAGTTCCTCCCGATGGAATTTTCATTCGCTCATGAAATTTTAACCAGTGCTTCTAAACTACCAAATAAAGAAATTAACATGGGGGTTTCAAAATTCAAATTTTAAATAAAAAAATTTATTTTATTATAGAAAAAATTGTTGTGTAAAAAATGTAATAATCATTTTTTATAATGAAATTTGGACTTAAAATTTGAATTTTGAAAAACCCCCATGTTAATTTCTTCATTTGGTACTCCAGAAACTGGTTTCATGTCAATGAAATCCAATCCAATGAAAATTGCATCGGGAGTAACTTTTAGCATCGGAGTGAGAAAAAGAACACAAGTTATTCATTTCTTAAGTAACTAACAGTACTAAAATTACTTAGATTGCACTGGAAATCTCTACTTATTATGTTAATAACAATATCAAATTTATATATAAAATATGTATTTTGAACGAAGTATTAAGTATTCCGATGCAAATGTGCGATAGATGACTGCGTTACATTAACCAGTTCCGATGTAATACCGTCATCTTCACGACGAGGTAATATCGACGAGAATCATGAGCAGAACTGTCTAAATTATTCGGCCACATCAACGATGGTTATGGACAATTTTCCCGACATGACTGATGAGCAAGATTCATCTGCACAAATTATGACGAATTCTACAATTGCCGCGCATGAAAAAAAGATAACGGAAATGGAAGAGCAACTGCGAAATATGACAAATAACTATAAAAGTGCAATAGAAGAAAATAAGAGGTTGACAACTAGATGTGAAAAGGCAGAGAAATTTTACATGATGAGCGAGAAATCAAAGAAACGAATGAAGGCAGAACACGCAGCGACGAGGAAGAGACAGTTTAAGAAATTCGCGAAAATGAAGGTATTATTAAATAGTTTCAAAAATAACGACGTGCTAAAACAAATATTATATCAAGATCAAATTCAATTATTAAGATCTAGCAAAAGTAGAGTACGCGAGTGGTCTGACGAAACGTTAACCAAATGTTATAAAATTAAATTTGCATGTGGGAGTTCGGGCTATGCTCATTTCATCAGAGAAGGTTGGCCGTTCCCATCCGAAAGAACTTTGACTAGAAAATTAGAATCTTGGAAATTTAACAGCGGAATATCGGATGAGATTTTTAATTTTTTGCGTATTAAATCTTCACAATTTGAGACCGATACACATCGAGATTGTATTATTATTCTTCACGAAATGAGCATAGTCTCCGGCGAGAAGTTTGATCCGTTAATTAATGGGATTATTGGATATTCGACGTTGCCTAATCATTCGGGTATTGCTACGCATGGTTTGGTATTTATGATCGCAGGGATTGCTCACCGTTGGAAGCAAGTCGTTGCGTATTATTTCACTCCAAATAAAGTAGACGGTTCGTGTTTTGTATCTATTATAGCACAAATTATAAAAAAGGCTGAAGAAATCGGTTTACATGTGCATGGGGTTGTTTCAGATATGGGTTCGGCTAATCGGACAATGTGGAAAGGTTTCGGTATAAATGCTAATAGATTTTCGATGGTAAACAATTCTTGCGAACACTTATGCGATCCAACAAGGAAGCTTTTCTTCTTCCACGATTCTCCGCATGCCTTAAAAAATTTTAAAGAAGGTCTTCTAAACAACGAATTTCTTGTAATTCCCGAATCTTTTGTTGCGAAGTATGAATTGCCATGTAATAAAGTATCCGTGGAGCATATTTCTAAATTAATTTAAGAGCAAAACACTTTCCTACTTAAACCAGCACCAAAATTGAAAATAGAACTATTGGAGAAGAAAAGGCATTTCTTAAAAATGCGAGTGAACAATGCGACTAGTGTACTTAGTAATGATGTGAGTGCCGCGTTAACTTTGTTAGCTGACGAACTTAATGAACCAGAACTTAAAACGACTTCGTGGTTCATTGGAATGATCGCAAGATGGTTCCAAATTATGACCAATCGAAGGAGTGTTTTAGCTCTGTCGAATTTATACCTAGACAAGTATATAGCTGTGATCGATTTTCTGTGGGAAATTGTAGAGCTGTTTTCGACAATTAAGATAGGGATGAAAGGAGATTGGAAACCTTTTCAAACCGGTATAATCATTTCAACTGTTTCGGCTATTGAAATAACTGCTTTTTTAATTGAAAAACGTGGTTTTCAATTTGTGTTATTGGGCAGATTTACACAAGATAGTGTCGAGAATTTGTTCTCTTTAATCCGAAGCAAACATTCCATGACTAATGCTCTACAGTTTAAAACCCATTTAAAAATGATAACAGTGTCGCAATATATGAAGCCGGTACCCCGTGGAAATTACGACGAAGATGATCGCGAGTACTTGTCTGATTTTCTGACTGTGCTGCGCAATGGAAATGCCGTAAAATACGATGATCCATCTTCAATTCAACTTCCGAATCCTTATGTATCTAAAATCGATGAAAATCAAATAGTTTTAAAAACGTTGGAGTGTTAGAGTTTATATAATGTTGCGGGCTACATTGTTTCGAGTATAATACAAAATCAAGTTATTTGCGAAAAATGCATTGGGTTTACTGGTTCCAAGACCGAAAAAGCCTCTTGTGTATAGTAGATTGACGAGTCTGAAGCAGTACAAAAGAAACATTTTATTTTTCGTTAACGAACCTATTTTTCAATTTTTTTTTGCAATGGAAAAAAAGTTTAGAGCATTTTATGACGCACTTGGATCGCAGCAGAACGCTAATCTCAAATCTTTCTTCGTACAGGAGTGTATTGGTATACCGTATGAATTACCACCGTGTCATAATTTAAAATTGAAGATAGTTACGCGATTTGTTGTCTTTCGTTTGAAAATTTCGTCAAAATCTCATGTTGACAAAAGTTCTACTTACGGGAGTAAAACTATAACAATGCATTACAACATTAAATAATTAATTTTTTATCGTCCTCGCTACTTTATTTTATTTGCTCTTGTGCGGATGTATTCTTTTTTTTGTATTATTTTGGATTCACATTATGTGCAATTTCAAGCATATATGACAATTTCGTATACCGAATATTATTTCTTAGCATACTGCTTGTTCGTCGGACATTATGGCCCGGTACTTTTTCATTTCATATTTTTATGGATCAGTTATAACGTCGTTTATTTGCTCAAGCGTTTGTGTAATTAAGCATGCAATTACTCTTTTTAACGTGCCATTTGCATATTTTCTGCGTAAGCACAACCTAAACGTGCAATATACATGTGATACTCCGCGTTTTACATTACGATCTGAGATTTTTGCGCTCAAAGTACGACGGATTCGTTTCATGTTTTCCTGACTTGATTAACGTACGTCTTGTAATTATTATTATCCACGTTGAACATTGCACCAGATTACTGCATGTTTTACTTTACGACTTGCTTCCCTTAACATTTTTATGCACTAAGATATTCTAAAAATTTACACCCTGCTTGTCTTTAACTTCGTCATATGCTGTATGTACAAAATATATAGATTCATGGAGGGAACAGTTAGTAGATATTTTGACAGAGAAAACTAGATGTACACTTCATTCTATAAAGCTGAAATTTATTTTCTTGAGTTTTATTTAGAATATAGACAAATATGTATGTTCTTTTTTGTCTCTTATTTTGTTTTTATTTTTTCCTGCGCATATTACCTAGCATGTTACATTTGTGATACTGACTGCGATTTTATTGACTATGATTATTTGCGATATAATGCATATTTGTTTCGCAAGCAATACTCTACATGATCATTTTCGTTTTCTTACGTCGTTTTCAATCATTAAAAATGCACATGTTTGTTATCTTTTGTATGTAGTTTATAATAAAATTACAGATAACTTATGTATGATATTGTACTATATTAAGAACCCTATAATATGTCTTAAATAATCGTACTATGTAAATATCCACCTCCCTGAATATAAGCTCCCTCTGACTTCAGCACTATGTATGTACATATGTCGTTGAATGTAAAGATTTACGTATTTTCTTGTTCTGCTATAAATCAGTAAAAGTTATCGAAATCAGCTTATAATCGGTAAAAAGTCAGAATTGGTGCATTCCGTGTCGGTACATTGTGCGAATATTCTTAACTTTTTTGTCGACAGCCAATTTTTCTGGCAATTTAAAAAATATATACAAGAATACAAAAATTAAAAATAATTTAATAATTATAACATTTAAAGATCAGTAAAATTTGTACTAAAATACCAATGCTTATAATAATGTAGCATTAGTTTTAAAAATAAAAAAGAAATTAACAGCCTCATTAAAAAATATGTTAAACATAATGTTCGGGATCCGAAATAATATAACACTCAAAATGAGTGTAAACATCCAATTTTCGGTATAAATCACATTTGAGTGTAATTTCAGTCCCCGAACTTTCATTTCGATGTATTTTTTTGTGATGAAAAACACGAGAAACTTTGAATGACGGGCGCGTTATTTGTGCTGTTTCCGGCCGGGTCCCAGCAATGGCGTCCTTCCGGTCTTATGTCCATACTCTCCTTATAGGTACTCTAGCGCTAAGCTACGCGCAGCGACACTACCATGGCTAATTTACGCGAGCCGGCGAGTTGCGGCAGATCGAGATTATCAGATCTCAATAAGGGCTGAACCGATAAAGTTCTAAGTGTGCTCAATCGATTGCAACCGGTCGGGATATATAATAAAAGTGTTTTTATTTTTTCTCTACGTGGTCTACGAGCGGAGATATTGCGACGCAAAATACGAATCTGAAACTTTTATATATTAAGAAACGTCATTGTCGTCGTCGACGCCGTCGTCGTCGCCGCTACAAACACGCTGGTGGAGGTAATGTCCTTTTGGAATTTTTGGCGCAATAGGCAAATGTGACGCTGGCAATGTGCATGGTCACATCACACATGTGTCTGTTTATCCGGTTACTATCGCCGGAACCTGGGCCACTTAAATATTAGAAGAAGAAGACACATGTGTCTGTTTTCTGTGGCTGATGATTAGGTTAGAAAATCCGTCACATCGATGGCATAGAGGAGCACGTAAGTGATTTTCTACTTCTACATACACAAATTAGATTTACTCGACACATTTTTGCACAAAATGAACGAATCTGGTAAAAAAAAAATTTATCGCTTTACCCCGTAGACCGAGATATATTAATCGTTAAAGTTCATCACTATTCAGGTTAGATTTATTTTTACAGTAGAGTTAAGGTTTATACATTTAGTATTAAGATAAAATTGCGCTAACCAATAACCAGCGTCGACTCCTATCGCCTGTAATATATATTTTATGGTTTTATTAATTATTACAGTAGAGTATTTGTTATTTTTACAGCAGAGTATTTGTCTTGGTTAAATATTTGTCTGTATAGCATAAAATTTGTTTAATCTATGCCATCGATGCAACAGATTTCCTAATCTGGATATTTATCAACTTTAATTAATAACAATAACAATTAATAACTCGGTTCGCGAGGCAAAGCAACACATTTTTTATGTAGCGCAAAAATACGCCGAATGAATCTATTTTATTTTATCAACCTCAAGGAGGTGAGGAGGCTAAATTCAACAATTACCGAATGTTAATGTCTTGCATAAATCTAATTGTTTAGTGCGTTATAATTCGATCTTGTACGTACATTATTATGTAACTTGTAATGTATTTCCGGAATTTTTCAACTATGAGACAGATTCTGAGCTGTACAATGACACATATCGATCCATGTATGAACGAAGATTCTCTACTTTTCTTAGATGAGCTTGTTCAAAATTGTAATAGTTCGTTGGCGAAAGATAGTCATAAAATATTACCTAATTTTTTGGGTATGTATGTTCTAGGTTACATAAAATGATGAAGGTAGCCCTGTGGCACAATTAATAATAATGTCACATTCAAAAAGTACTAATGTAAAATGGAGAATTAAAGTTCTGGAATGTTTAATTAATTTATTTGCCTCTATTTTTTGGTAACTACAGGAATTTACCTCTATTTTTTGTTAACTACAGGAAACTTTGTACAGGTACACGATCGATTATGCCTCCGTTTGTGAATCTTGACGAAGATATGATCACGATAGATAGTTGTGAGAAAGAAACTTTAACTATAGAATTTATTAATAACACTAATGTCTGATATTTGGCTCGAAGTATGTCCAGATGAGAAAGTTGAGAGTTACACAAAGATTACAATTTTGAGCGAAACAGCTGCATTATTGAAGAATATTATAATTATGCAATTGATTGTGGAATACATTGGTTGGATCAGGATGATTATAGCGTCAAACATATAAAGCGTTGGTTTAAAGGTACGTTTCATGATGCATACAGCGATGAAAAATTTCTTGTCGAGGTTGTGGGGGGGTAAAGTAAAATCTTTTTAATTAATTCTCAACCATGGAATTTACGTAAGAATGTTTGGAACAAAGTTTGGGACTTTGTCAGATTCACGTATGGTTTACATCTCTGTTTAACTGTAACAAACAATTTCTCAAGTCTATCAGGTGCTATTGCATGTCCATTCTGAAGTATATGTTGCAATAAACACAAGTAATATTATTATCTAATTATTATGTATGAGGCCTTTTTTACGAAATTCATTTTCAGGTATTATTGAAAATTGGTGTGACTCGTCGACTTTACCTCAACTGACTAAACTATTAAAAACTTTAATAGACTAAACTATTAAACTTTGAAAGCTGGACCAGTTTGGTATAGCATTTGTATTAATTTGAATCATACTTTAATACTGATTATTGAAGCATCTTCTCATTTACCTAAGAATTATTGGTGACATTATGTTGAACAGCAATTTAAATGAGTTGCACAGGTAATCGTTTTAAATAAATAAAAAGTAAAAACTGTAAACAGTGGAAAATTTAATTTTTACCATTTTACGTGGTAGAGTTAATGCATCATTTGTGGCCATTATTCAGTTAATCTCTTGTAGATATTTAATATCATACTTTAAGATGGAATTTACGTAAGAATGTTTGGAACAAAATTTGGAACTTTGTTTATCTAATTATATTATTATGTATGAGGCCTTTTTTACGAAATTTATTTTCAGATATTATTCAATAGTAGACGGTCGCTAATTATTACTTATTTCGTTTGATACAGAAAAAATATTTGAAAGCTTTATTACGATCTTACCAAGTTTACCTCTGAAACCGAGCCTAGATGATCATATTCTGCATTACTAGTAAATCATACCTCTGCCTATGGGCAGACAGGTAACCCGATTTACTGATGCGTAGGTTGTGGAAGCACCCTTTTTATTACTACCATTTTACCTGATGGAGTAAATGCATCATTTGTAGTCATTGTTCAGTTAATCGCTTGTAGAAATTTAATATCATACTTTAAGATGGAATTTAGGTAAGAATGTTTGGAACAAAATTTGGAATTCGTCAAATTCACGTATGGTTTACATCTCTGATTAAATGCAACGAACAATTTCCCAAGTCTGTCAGGAGCTATTGCATATACATTTTGAAGTATTATATGTAATAAACACAAGTAATATTATTATCTAATTATTACTATGTATAAGGCCTTTTTTACGAAATTCGTTTTCAGGTATTATTGAAAATTGGTGCGACTCGTCGACTTTACCTCAACTGACTAAACTACTAAAAACTTTATTTTTGAAAGCTGGGCCAGTTTGGTATAGCAACTGTATTAATTTGAATCATACTTTGAGACTGATTATTGAAGCATCTTATGGTTTGCCTAAGAAAGAATTGCAATCGCATTTGTATTTTTGGTGACATTATATTGAACAGCAATTTAAATGAGTTGCACAGGTAATTGTTTTAAATAAAAAGTAAAAACTATAAACGGTGGATAATTTAATTTTTGTAGAGCACTTATTTAGGAATATGTGAGATAGCGTATAATTACTTAGTAGACGGTCGCTAATTATTATTTGTTTCGTTTGACAGAGAAAAAACATTTCAAAGCTATGTTACAATTTTACCAAATTTACTCCTGCAACCGAGCATTCTGAGTATATTATATGTTATTTATACAAACTTACCTTTTTAAAAAAAGGTAAAAAAGGCGCTAAACATGCGTGCTTTTCGTGAAGAATTATTTGGGCCGATTTCACCAACGCCAATTACTTAATTGGCCGTGGAACTAATTGTGTCTGCTATTTAGTAGAATTGACCGCTTATGATTGACAGTTAATCACTGATTCGGCTTAATCGAGTTGATGAAACCGGCTCTTTCTATATAATACTAAGTATCCAACCTAATTAGTAGTAGTTTTAATTTTTTTTCAAGGATATTTTTATAATGATATGTATCATTCGTATAAAAGATTTGATATCAACAAAACCGGCGCCAAGTTAAATTCCATGTAATTCGGATACGAAATTATATAAATAATATTAACTTTAGTGATATCATTCCTATAAAAGATTTGATATCAAGAACTGGCGCAAAGTTAAATCCCATTTCTTTATACCATGTCAAATTAAATAAATAATAAATATTAATCTTATGATATGTATCATTTGTATAATAGAATTGATATTAACAACTGTGGCGCTAAGTTAAATTCTACTACATATCAAAATAAAAAGTAAAACTCTAATTTGTCGACAAAAGATAATAATTCCAAAAATGTTTGGATCAAAAAAGGTGGTTCTTTGTTCCGTATGTGCAAGGAATTTCAGATAAATTTAAAGAAGTAATTAATGGTGAGGTGTATAGACCGGCCTTTTTCAGTTTGAATAAATTAAATAGATTTATTAATTCTCATTTAATTTATTCTCTCTCAAACTGAATAAATTCAGTTCATAAAGATTTGACTTCTAAGGAACAAAAAAGAAACGTCGTTTATAAAATAAACTGCAAGAATTATGACACTTCCTATGTGGGTCAAACAAAAAGAAAATTAATTACGAGATTAACAGAACATAAAAGCAATTTACATAAAGGTCCTAATTCTTATTCGATTATCACTGAACGCTTTGCGTCACAGTTATGAAATGGATTGAGATACAGAAATTTTGGATGAAGAAAGATACATTAACAAACTATTGATTTCGGAAATCATAATTATAAAACGACAAGCTGCCAGTCTCAATCTTCAAAAAGATACAAATGATTTAGATCGTACATACAACGACATTCTTGATAAATGTGAATAATTTAGATTCAGCTTACACAATATCATCTCATGCCCTTTCAGTATCTATCTTATAACATCTTGTTTACATTCTGAGACGTGAAACAGTTTAACAGAGTGTCCAATGATCCTTGAATATCCATGAATCCTGGAATTATACTGGAATTTAATGTACTCTGGAAAATTCCTGGAAAATCCCTGGAATTTCAAGGCTAACTTGGAATTTTTTATTCTTTCATTCTAAAAAAGATTAGACCACGGAAAAAGAAAGAAATAAGAATATTTTCCGCTCGTACGCACGAACTATTACTACGTTTACACGGCACACTTTACGCCGAAGTTATAACATCGATGTTACGTAACTGCCCGATCACAGTCATTCCATTCTTCAGAGGAATAGCTATGATTGGCCAGTTTCATAACATCAATGTTATAACTTCGGAGTAAAGTGTGCCATGTAACAGAGATCTATGTCGGTAACGTCGGTAATGTTGCAAGCGCGCTAATCGTGTGTATCGTTTGTGCTCGAGAATTTGCGCTATTTGCCTCTCTGTAGTTTCGCTGCTTCCGCGACGGAAAAAGCGTAGTTTCTTGCGATTTCTAACCTCTCGATTGGTTTCAGCGGTTTCGCTGTGTGCTTTCTATATTTACGTATAATGTGATCGTACAAATTCTTGTAAGTACACAGTAAGGCTAATGTCGAAAGATAAATTCATCAAAGTGATAATTTTTCATCATTTCTAACAAGAACGGTGATTGAAAGTAATAGGTTTAGTTGCAACACAAAAGCTGCGTTCCAGTATTTATTGCGAGTACTGAAAATCTGTAACATACGTAACATGAATTATACACCCCCCCCCCCCAAAAAATCTAATTATAAAATAAAATTTCCGATAATCTCATATTCTAAGCGAAAACTTTTACAGAAAGAGTGTTCCTCTTTCAATACAGTAGACTATTCATTAAAAACGTATTGGATATTATTCTAACAATTTTCCTCTTGTATTAAGAGGAATATATTTACTTAAAGCGGAGTGCCCTCTTACTATATATTAGGAACAGCAAGATTTGTACTGCAGATGCAATCTGTGAATAATAAACTTTAATGATTAATGTTTCAGGCTCGCGGGGTAGAGTAACGTTTCCTTTTGCCAAATTCCTTCGTTTTATGCAAAAACATATCAAATAATCCTAATTTCATTGATTTTTGAAATGGGGCTAAATTGAATTATCTTTTTTTTCTTGTTAAACCAAACTCAAAGCTTCTTACGAACAGGATTCTAGATCTACAAATACGCCAAGATCTTCCTCGTGCAATATTGATTTTAGCACTCAATCTCAACAGAATTGTACTTATTTAACTTCCAAAGGTTATAATGATATTTCGAAGATAACAAGTATGAAACGATTTCTTTTAAACTATGATGTAACCGAACTATGATGTAAGCAGAGATACGATGGTGCCTGCATTCAACGATTCATCACAATTCGTTGCGTGACATAGAAAGTTCTGTATGTACAATGTAAATTTTATTTCCAGACAGTGAAATTGTAAGTAAGTTGAAAACTTGCTTAGTAAAGCAAAAGCATCCTATACAATTGTATATGGTTTAGCTCTGTATTTATAATACAAACCAAAGGGAAATTATAATACAACATGTGATACTTTAGTATTAGGATTCGATGAAAGTCTAAATAAGATAAGTGAAAAGGAACATGGATATTATTATTCAATATTAGAATAACGAGAAAAACGAAGTGTCTAGTCAATATTTAATTTCTATATTTTTAGGACATACAACGGCGAATGACTTGTTGAATGGGTTTAAAAATGAAGTGTCACTCAGGACATACTGAAAAAATTAATACAATTGTCAATGGATGGGCCGAATGTCAATTAAAAATTTTTTTTTAATTTGCAAAAAGATTTAACTAAAAATATCGGCAAAAAAAATTTCTTGATTTAGGCACGTGTGGTTTGCATTCCATTCATAATGCTTTTAAAACAAGTATTAACAAAACTGAATGGACGCTTATATCGTTTTTGCAAGCAGTGTACAATCTATTTAAGAACGTCCCTGCATGCAAAGCTGATTACACTAGAGCGTCAAATTCAAAATTATTCCCGAAGTAAACCATCCGATGGCTTGAAAAAATTCCTGTAGTTGAACGCGCGCGTGCTATTCTATTTAACTTGCGTAAATACGTTGATTATTGCCATAAAAAAAGAAAATTCCTCCATATAATAGTTTTAAAATAGTCGAAGAGGCTCTGACGGATAAATTTTTAGACGCTGAGACCCGGTTGCGCCAACGTTACTTTGATTTTAAGCGAAACTTAAAACTTTTTCTATCTCGTTTTAAAACTGAAAAGAGACAGGGACAAAGAGAGTTTAAGCCTCGCTTAAAATTAAAGTAACGTTGGTGTAACCGGACCTAAGTTAGCCTTCTTCTAGTCACTTGCTAGTGAAACTAAACTTTTTCTTAGCGAATTTCAGGCGAATAAATCCCTTGCACCTTTTCTTTACGAGTCTTTCTTAACATTAATGATCAACGTAATGGAAACATTCGTTAAGCTGGAGGTTTTAAAAAATATGGAATTTTTTTAAATTGATCTCGAAAGTGTGTTTACTAATAATTTATTAACTGCAAATAGTATTGACGTTGGATATACAACAAGAGACGCGCTTAGACATACCAAAAACATTTCGTAGCTTGAAATTTTACAATTTAAAAAAACTTGCTGCACATACCTTAAGATTTTTATCTCTAAAATTTTAAATCGATTGCAGCTCAATTATAAATTAGTAAAAGCAATCTCTTGTGTTGATCCGTCAGAAGTTGCTAATGAAGATGTTGCAAAAGCACGCCTGAGTACCACATTGCAGATATTTGCAGAAAATAAATTCATTACCGGAACACTAGCTGATCAGATTGCACGCGAGTTTAAACAAATAATTGCAACGAAAATTGCTAAGGAATGATTTGCAACTTTTGACAGAAGTCAGACGCGTTTGGATAATTTTTGGATGAATCTGATTCAAACGTTTGATTTGAAAAAGTATATAAATTTAATCAATTTTATTCGTAAGGTACTGATCCTTTCACATGGTGATGCTGCTCTCGGACGAGACTTTTCAGTCAATCGCTGATGTTTAACTGATAATCAGAAAGAAAAATTGTTAATAGTTCAGTGAACTATTTATGATGCGATGATTGTAAATGAAAAAGATGTAAGCAACTTTGAGATTACGAAATCTATGAGCCATTATGTTCGCAATGCGCATGCTCGGTACAAAGAAGTGGAAGAGTCAAATGTGACGACCGTCCAAATTTTGGCCTCGCTTTTCCCGCTACACCGTACTCCCCCATACAGCAAGCCGCGAACGAGCGACTGCGAGCGAGCCGCTTGGGAGGCAGCACCTTACGTTAACGACACAACAGCAGGGAGACCAAAGGAAGGCTGCGGACGCCAGCCTTGCATGCGCAAAACCGTATAAACGGACTGTTTAACTCCTGCATGTACAATAGATTTTAATCAGAATCCCGCCGACTACGTATATTCCTGTTTACATATATACTTTTCCTTTTTTTTTTTTATTATTTTTCTTGTGTTGACTTTCGGAAAAGCTCTCATAGTCTATTGTAGTAAAGTACAGTTATGTCAACTTTTGAAAAACTCTATCATGGTTTATTGTTATGGTTTATTGCAGGAAAGCACAGTTGTGTTGACTTTTGGAAAAACTCTGTCATAGTCTATTGTAGTAAAGTACAGTTGCGTCAACTTTTGAAAAATTCTGTCATGGTTTATTGTAGTAAAGTACCGTTATGTTTTATTTCGTAAATCGGCTATATTTCAAGTATCTTTCGAAGGCGCCAATCTGTTTTACCGCTTGGCCAGGCAGCGTCCCCCCCTTAAAAATCCCCTCTAGGATATAACAACGATATAAAATATTTGTATTACCTTTTATTATACAGTATATATGTATCATAATATATCCTCGACGTAAAATACATAAATTGCTTAAAAATGTTATATAATGTAATGTATTTCATAATTTGCTTACCTCCCCAGAAAAGGAAATAATGTGCTTTTAATGACAGTAACGTATAATTGATTTTCAGGATTTATATATTATGTGACAAATAATATACTCCAATTTTATTGTTTTTTTTCCTCAAAATAATACTAGGCAACATTCTCTCATTAAAAATCCCCTCTAGGACGTAACAACATAAAAAAAAATTTTTGATGACAGCGGTGGAATCATTAACCGTGGATGGCTATTATTTCTGTAACCACTAATTTGTTTTTTTTTTCGCCCACGATCTAGCGTCCCCTGTCTTCCCCCGTTATTTGCATTTCCAAGCTTTATAACATGATTATCATTGCACGCGAGTGTCATTTCGTCGTCACATTGCCACAAAGAAAAACAAGAAAAGTAAAATAAATAGATAAATAAAAATGTGTGTATATACAGGGTGGACCATTTTAAACCATCCAGTCGAATATCTCGAAAACCAAGCCCGGGAGAGAAAAATTTTTCAGAAAAAAGTTGTTTGGTTTCGAGGGGACCATAAGATGGTACCATTGGTTTGACCTTGAAGAATTATTTGAAAGTCACATGAAAGTCACATCAATTTTTTTAAATGGCATCCCGTATCTTTTATTACATATTCTTGTAGCTGACCTCGAGAGCTTTCCAAAACACTATATTCAAATGTTTCTTCATTGAGTACTTTTCGAGTTACAAAGCTCCAAAGTTGCAATTTGAAAAAATTCAAAATATCTCGTAAAGTATTCACTTTCCGTCTTATCTTACACGATTCAACTAGTCAAGGCAAGAATTGGACATGATACAACCGGTCAAGGCAAGATCTGGACATGATCCAATCAGTGAAGGTAAGATCCGAGTATGATCCAGTCAGTAAAGGCAAGATACGGATATAATCCAGCCAGTCAAGGCAAGATCTGGACATGATCCAACCGGTCAAGGCAAGATCTGGACATGATCCAATCAGTGAAGGTAAGATCCGAGTATGATCCAACCAGTAAAGGCAAGATATGGATATAATCCCGACAGTCAAGGCAAGATCTGGACATGATCCAGCCGGTCAAGGCAAGATCTTTATCGAAGGAATTGTTCAAAATTATCTCAATTGGCTTGAATACATAATTCTAACCTATTTTCGAAGTGCCTGACCGTTTTGAGTAAGACAGCTCGCGGTATATTTGCGCAAGCTACTCTTATTCTCTCTATCATATCTTCTCTAGTTGTAGGCGCACCACATTTTTAATATACCCCCATAAATAAAAATCAAGTGAAGTCAGATCAGATGATCGTGGAGGCCATGCGATGGCTCCTCGTCGCCCAATCCATCTGCTATTGTATTCTCGATCTAGATAAGCTCTCACTATTGCCGCATAATGAGGTGGCGCCCCGTCCATTTGTATCCACATTCTTTGACGTGTATGAAAATCAACGTCTTCAAGCAATTGTGGTAAATGATCCCTGAGAAGTTCCAAAAAATTTACACTATTAACATTTCCTTCAAA
>NW_017296123.1:11682-16006 GCF_001594075.2 Trachymyrmex cornetzi | reverse complement strand
CTTGACTGGCTGGATTATATCCGTATCTTGCCTTTACTGATTGGATCATACTCGGATCTTACCTTCACTGATTGGATCATGTCCAGATCTTGCCTTGACCGGTTGTATCATATCCAATTCTTGCCTTGACTAGTTGAATCGTGTAAGATAAGACGGAAAGTGAATACTTTACGAGATATTTCGAATTTTTTCAAATTGCAACTTTTTGGAGCTTTATAACTCGAAAAGTACTCAATGAAGAAACATTTGACTATAGTGTTTTGGAAAGCTCGCAAGGTCAGCTACAAGAACGTGTAATAAAAGATAGGGGATGCCATTTAAAAAAATTGAGGTGACTTTCATGTGACTTTTGAATAATTCTTCAAGGTCAAATGAATGATACCATCTTATGGTCCCCTCGAAACCAAACAACTTTTGTCTGAAAAATTTTTCTCTCCCGGGCTTGATTTTCGAGATATTCGACTGGATGTATTAAAATGGTCCACCCTGTAAATATATACCACTCTCACCCTCGTCCTTACTCCCTGCGATCACTAATAAACAAAATTCATCTCAACAAATTATTTACAAGGAGACGTGACAGAATGAACCGCGACTCTTCGTCTAGTCATGATCCCCCAGGAAACTCAATCGAGGGTGATCTCGACACGACTACTGCGTAGGGCGAGAACGAGTCAACAAATCTTGCCGCGACCACCAGGAAAATACAGGAGCTGACATGAAGGTCAGAAGCCTTGGAACGAATAGTGCAAGAATACGTGATGCGTCTTAAGTACAGGCACTAGCTCGTTAGAGAAATAATCTAGTAATTTACCAGGACAAAACCCTGATCCGCTGTCTTTCGCTACACCGGGCAGAAGTAACACACTTCCCCTAGTATCGCCTGGCGCTCCCGTATATCCAAAAGCCCACGTCCGCGACGCCCTTGAGCTCGTTCCGAAATATGGCCATAACGTTTCAGTATGGCAATTCGATAGGGCTTGCAAGCGTGTGCGCGACTCCATCCCGTATGTCGACGAAGCGCATCTGGTAAATTTGATGAGAAATAAACTTACCGGTTACGTGTACCTAGCTGTAGAGGACGAAGTACATTACAGAGTTGAGAAATTTTTAGACTCGCTCAAGAAAACTTTTGGAACAGGGAGGAGTTCCAACTATTATCGCGGACAATTAAATATCAATTACAAGAAACCAAACATATATTAGATTACATTGGTAGAGTAAAAGACTTGAGATGTGCCATTATCGAAGGCGATCAGACCGTACTTAGAAGACGCGTCGTAATAGACGAAATCAGTCTAATAGATTCTTTCAACCTAGAGTCGTTTTACGAAGATCTCCCTAGAGAATTCAGATCTGAGCTTAGAGCCGAGGGGTACACTGGGTTGACCGACGCTTTCGACAAAGCGATTGCTATAAACAAACGGTTAGAGAGGGACGAGTCCCGCACACGAATTGCAAGGAACGCGCATCCACGCGAGAGATTGTCCGCATCCGTTCCCCCTTCGCCGTCCCCTGGCGTCTCCATCCTTCAAAGGAACGCTAGCCCGAACCAATTGTACAATCAACGACCGGCTCCGACTGTCTCGGAGGATATACCCCGTAAAATTTGCAGCTATTGCCAAAACTTCAGGCATTTATTTGCGGAATGCCGTAAACGAATGTACCATGCGAACAACTCCCATAGCTATAACAGCAACTACTACGCAAACGATTCCAGAAACCGTAACAATCCCAACCTAGTAAATAATCCAATTAGCAGCAGTGGAAGCGCTAACGACGGAAGTTACGGTAATTACGGGCGACAGCCGTCGGGGAACTCCAACGGGGCCCTACCGTCAGGGGGAAAGCTGGGCCTCGGAACACCACATCCCACTTTTCCGATAGAAGTTATCCCCCATCCTGTTCCATCCACATCCTCAGAGTCGCATGCGGTGACGTTTCTACCGTCGAATTAAACTCGCCTTTATTCGTGAGGCCTACCACTTTTATGCTCGATACGAGAGCGCAACCTAACATAATTAAAGCCGGCTCAGTAAATCCTAGATTGAAGATCGACTGCACTGAAAAATTGCAACTCACCGGCATCACCACCGATGTGGTCGAAACGCTCGGCTCCATTAAAGCTCGAATCCTCCGCGTAGCAGTTTCTTTCATGTAGTTCCCGACGATTTCCCGATAATACCGCAGGGAATTCTCGGTAGTTCATTCTTCACTACAAATAATGCGCAAATTAATTACGGAACTAATTGCATAACTTGGCGTAACCGAACCTTCCCCTTCAAAAAACACGAAAGTATCGTTGTGCCACCACGTATAAATACGGGGTTTATGATAAGGATAGCCAATCCTGAAATCAATACGGGTTACCTACCTCAACTCTATTCACGTGACGGGATCTTCATAGGAGACTCCCTTGTAACGTGCACGAACAATAAGGCCTATCTATGTTCGGATCATAAACACCCTGGACGAAACCGTGGAGATATTAATACCCACCATAGAATTACAAGAAGTAGTTAGCATTGCAAATGAGCGAAGATGTATCCAGTAACCTTTCACCTAATACGGATGAACTCGCGACATCGCGGATCGATAACCCTTCCGAAGAACCACTCAATAATGAAGAAATGACCTTCCACCAAGTCGTAACAAGCTCCAAAGGAAATTCAGGAAAAGCGTCAATCTTATACGCAACGACGGATGCCCGTGAGGAAAAAGCAGACGAAATCGAAGCAGATGATAATATAGGCAAGGGTTCCCTGGAAAACAGGACAAAAGATTCCGAAGAATCCGGCGACTGGACTCATGCAGCTTCTCGTAGCGTCGACCTAGTGTCCGCACCCAGAGGAACTGTCACGGTTTCCCGATGGGCAATCACCAGAGAACCCCGCTTTTGCTCTCGAAATTAATAAAGGAAACGCCCGAGTCTACGGGAATCTCACTATCGATAGAGAAGACGAATACGAATATACATGCGGAGCTGCTGAAAGAGCTCTAGTGTTATACGTCGAACCTTCATCGGTAGCCAAAGCGCCAGCAATTGAACCTAAAAGCTACGGTTTTTTCTACGCCGCATGGGCACTTCCAATTGGAGAGAATGCCCTTCGGGCTCAAGAACGCACCCGCTACCTTCCAGGGCCTCATAGAGACCAGACGTTAGCTGGACTCCAAGGAACGGAGCTCTTTGTTTACATCGACGATGTCGTACTCTACGCCAGTTCTCTTCGAGAGCATGATATCAAGATAAAAAAATTGATGGAACGACTGAGAAGGGCCAACTTCAAGCTACAGCCCGATAAGTACGAGTTCCTCCGACACGAGGTAGCCTACCTTGAACACATCATCGGCGAAGATGGAGTCAAGCCAGACCCTCTGAAGATTGCAGCCGTATGAGATTTCCCAACACCAAAGAGCCTAAAAAACGTTTACCAATTCCTCGGGCTTGCGGGCTATTACCGCCGTTTTATACCTCAATTCTCCAGAACAGCTAAGCCACTGTCGCAACTTACAAGGAAGGACGCGTCCTTCTACTGGAACGAAGAGCAACAACGAGAATTCGAGCTGCTGAAAAGAGCTCTCTGCAGCGAACCTGTCCTGCTACACCCGAATTTCGCGCTGCCGTTTATACTGACGACGGACGTTTCGAATTTCGCAATAGGCGGCGTTTTGAGCCAGAAACATGGAGACCAAGATCTACCGATCGCCTACGCTTCTCGCATTCTAAACAACGCCGAAAACAACTACTCTACTACCAGGTATGTAAATATTAAACCGGAATTTTTTAATAGAAAATACACGTTTATTGCATGAAAATAATAAAAAATATTTTATTCGAAGTATTGCTATACATTTTCCCCACCTGTCTGACAATTTGTGTATGCCACGCCAAAAAAATTGTTGCTCTTTTGAACCAAACCAGTCATCTAGCCATTTTCGTACATCTTCGTAAGAAGTGAAGCGCTGCTGAGCAAGTGCTTGTCCCATCGATGCAAATAAGTAGTAATCGGACGGAGCCAAGTCTGATAAGTAAGCCGCACGCGAAAGTATTTCCCAACCAAACGCCTCAATCGTTTCCTTGACCAGTTTTACTGTGTGTGATGGTGCATTATCATGTAGCAAAATCACTTTGTGTTGCCTTTTTTGATATTCCGGTCGTTTTTCACGCAAAGCTTGATTTAAATTGATCATTTGTTGTCGGTAGTGTTCAGTATTAACGGTTTCGCCATGTTTTAGCAGCTCATAATAGATCACACCTTTCTGATCTCACCAAACACAGAGCATTGTCTTCCGTCCATAGCGATTTGGCCTTGCAGTCGATGTC
>NW_017296123.1:11073-11525 GCF_001594075.2 Trachymyrmex cornetzi | reverse complement strand
TCTTTCATTCAGTTCATGTGGAACCCATTTTCCCATCTTCTGGATCTTTCCCATGGATTTCGAATGTATGGAGACGGCTTCTCGTGTCATATTCAATTGATCCGCGAGTTGTTATTGAGTTTGAGCGTCATCCTCATCCAACAATGGTTGCAATTCGCTGTCTTCAAACTTTTTCGTTGGTTTTCCACGTTCTTCGGTTTTCACGTCAAAATCGCCACTTTTGAATTTTTTAAACCACTCAAAGCGCTGTGATTTACCAAGAGCATGCTCACCGTAAGCTTCGACAAGCATTCTATGCGATTCTGCAGCAGTTTTCTTCAAATGGTAACAGAAAATCAATGCTGTCCGCAAATCGTAGTTTCCAGGCACAAAATTCGACATGTTCAACGCTATTACAAACTATACTGTTGTATGAAACTTGTATTGTTGTGAGTTGAAAATCTTTGTCAGAT
>NW_017296123.1:1673-9269 GCF_001594075.2 Trachymyrmex cornetzi | reverse complement strand
CTGTCGGTTTCATCCGTAACTTCATTTGCCGATTCGGATGCCCCAGGAGCATCCCAAACGATCAGGAGACCAATTTCACCAGCCAACTAATAAAAACCATCGCAAAGAAATTTCGCATACAACATTTCCGAACCTCAGCCTTTCACCCCCAATCCAACGGTTCCCTTGAACGCTCCCACCACGTACTCATGGAGTACCTAAGATGTTTCGTTAATGATAACGAAAATTGGGACGATCTCATAGAACAGGCCAACTTTTCATATAATACGTCCGTACACGAAGGTACTCAATATACACCGCACGAACTCGTGTTTGGTAGAACAGCACGAGTACTCTCGAAATTCTCATCTAGAAATGACGCTGAAACCTACGATCATTATCTCACTAACCTATTCAACGATATACACGAATTGCAAGTCAACGGAAGGCGAAATTTGGAACGAGCTAAATTCCGATCTAAGGAATACTACGATAGGAGAATTAACCAGAAAACCTTCAATCCGGACGACTAGGTTTTCTTGATAAATGAAGGGAGACCGAACAAATTCGCCGACCACTACAGAATCAGGACCCTATAGAATCGTAGAAGTGCTCGATCACCATAATGTACGACTACGGATAAGACAGGCCACTAAATCGTGCATATGAATGGATTACGGAAGGCATACTATCGAGAACCTGGATGAGACTGATTTATTTCAGATGGCTCCGACTCTCTTGTTGGTTTTGGTAATTCGCGCTGCCGAGGCTCTCCTTGGATACGACTGCGGAGGCTCCAGCTTCAACTACACCACCATCTCACTTCTTGACATGGGCGAGAGTCACGCTCCTAACGACAAACCTAACACCACCGCCGTGTACCTGCAACTCCTACAAACAGCCGAATATGCTGAGACTTGTCCACGCCTGCAGAATCGAAATCGATCGACACATCATGCATTGTGGTATGCATTCGTACGTATCCCTGGTGCAAGGAGGCCGTCGGAAGTATATCGTTGACATAGACCAGACGACGTGTTACAGAATACACGCCACGTGAAGCTTCTTCTACGGGCAGTCCACACCAATCGTCGATCTACACCCAAATTCCACGAATTACCGTACTTTGACACTCGTCGGTTGTATCGCGATCGATGGAACATGTCAAGGAGCATGATACTCCGATCCTTATGGTACCTGGAACAATGTCATTGTTGAAGCGTCAATGTACATAACCTACAAGGACTATCACATATCTACTAAATCATCACAGGATCTGATCATTCTACGATTTGGCACCCATTGTAAGATATCGGAACTTACCTGCATCGACGAAGATGGTTAGAATGTGTTTTGGTTCCCGCTACCAGACAATTCCGGTAAATTCCACTTATACTCTACCAAGGAGTAGCAAATAAAATCATCGATTCAAATTCACGTTACCCAGTCCTGTACTCCCTTACTTCCGAAGACACCACGTTCGCCCTGTCCAAGAAATCTGAGATAGTCATACGTGAATTTACCTTAATCCAGACCGAGCATTCGAAGCTTGTAATCGTCGAGACGACTAAAGGTAATCCTTTCGCCGCAAAACATCGCATACTCACAAACAACCTCGACACCTTTACCTATATAAATTCTAAATATATTTACGTTGAAAAGCACATTAAACTCCAAGTACTGGCGCTCTATCAAATCATAATCCACCAGAAATGTCAATTGAAGCAACAAGTAATAAAAAACGTTCTGTCATTAGCCCATGTCCGATCGGACAATTATCTCTTCGCCTATCAGTTAATGAAAGGATCGGGCTATATGGCTCTGATCGTCGGAGAGGTGGCCCACATCATGAAGTGTATCCCGATCGAAGTCGTCAAACGATCGACGCAAAACTGCTACCTATAATTACCAGTCACTTTCAATAACCAATCTGTTTTCTTAACCCCTAAGACTAGAGTAATAACCAAGACAGGCACCATGGTCGACTGTAATCCCCTCATACCAGTGATGTACTCGATACAAGGAGGATGGATCAGCCTGACGACGCTTCCAGCAGCAGTGACGCCTCTTCAAACTTTAGAGCCACTTTCTCAGCCTGAATGGCATTACACGGACGCCGAATACCTAGCTAACAGTGGAATTTACTCGGAAAACGACCTTGCACGGCTATGCGAACACATCATGTTCCCAGTTGAGCATCCCACCATGATGAAGAACTTCGCCAAAGCCGCCGCCGGCTACTGCGTGCCATTGGATGGGCTCTCTATTAACAATCTTTTGGATGAAGATGCACTCAGCAGGATCGCGGGAACAACAACTGAGCGACTCTGGGGCGGATTTCTGAAATTCGGCACGGCCACTGCCGGATTTATTGGCACCTGGTTAGTCATTAAAGGTATTAAAGTTGTTGCAGACACCATCTTTCATGGATACGCCCTACACTCGGTGTACGGGCGGAGCGTACATCTGGCGCCGTATTTGCGTCTGTAACGAGCTTGTTGATGCACCTCGGAGGTAGGAAGCAGGAGCAACGCTGGCAGCGCGCTAGGCACAATCTACCGACAACATTGAAGCAACATCTCCATCCAAACGACGGACTGCCCATCCACCATACCGGGCACAGAAGGCATCAATCCCACAATGCAAATCCTTAATTGCATCAAACTAACTCACCATGACTTCTTTACAGTTTGTAAATTTTATTCTGTTTAAAGCTTTTGTTAATATGTCTGCCTTTTGCTCATTTGATGGACAATATTTTAATTTAATAATTTTTCGTTTGACTAGATCGTGTACAAATCTATATTTTACGTCTATGTGTCTCGAGCGTCTATTAACGACTCCGTTCTTGATTAACGCAATTGTACTCTGATTGTCCCTTCCTTCGTGAGAACGAAGTGTCACTAAGAAGACTCTGGGAAATTTTTTGTACTATCTCTCCATATAATATATTGTAAACCGTAAAAGTGATTAGATTCACGTTGCGGCAATACTGCCATGTTAATTTGCCTTGACTACGAGTCCCTAGCAACGAGTTGTTAAAAAGACAGTTCGAAGCGTAGCCGTCGTATCACTCGGACGTGTTCACGCCGTCATCTACGATTTGTATATCCAATAATAAAGGAGAACTTATATCCTTAAACTAATTGGCCACAGTTTCATTAAGTGTAGTAAAACTTTATTCGCTCTCAATTACATTAAAGAAAACATATCAAATTCAAGATTCTACAGCTCAGAAGTGGGATGTCACAATTAGTTCCGGATTAATTTTTTCTCCGATTTTTTTTTCTTTGAAGTCATCATTGGTGTTGTAGAGTCCGACGCCTTAACATTATCATTTGTTGGCTGTCTTGACTCGAAATTGCGGTAATATTCGCCATTGAATGATTTCTTGAAGAAGAAATTAATTGAAGATCTGCAAACAAAAGACGGCAACACATTTTCCGATCGACGGTTACGGAGCAGTTTTGTCTTTCGTCGCTTCACGCCTTATCAATCGCTATGGATCGAAGTCGCTTAGACCAACTCTCTTTTGAAGAACTCAAGAATGAAGCTCTTAGTTATGGACTCGTGCCAGCCTCTTCTTGTGAACAGTTGATTGACCAAATTATGTCCCATTTGGAGCGAAATGGTCCAGTGAATGATTTTGATATCGTATCATCTGATGGCACATCATCCTGCAATGCTCGAGCTTCAGTTCAACCACAACAATCTGCAAGTGATATGCCTTCTGCGAGGTTTTCGCCTCCAGTTGCTGATCCTTCTTTGCAGCAGATGTTTGGCTTCTTTTCTGAATTAATGAAGCAACAGAGCGATTTAATGCTCAGACAACAAAGTGATTTTATGCAGCAAGTTACCAATTTGGTCTCTGCTACTCGGATTTCTAACATTAATCCGCAAATTGTGTCTTCTTCTGATTCTTCTGGTGCTGCGGTTCTTAATCAGAGACCTGTTTTAGCCTCAGTTCCAGTTGCTCAAGCCGTCAATCTGCTAGCATCCCAACTTCCGTCATTTTCTGGTTCAGAAGACGAAAATATTGATATTTGGATCGAGAAAGTTGAACGAGTTTCCCGTATCCATGATGTCTCCGATCAGGTGACTCTCCTAGCTGCTTCCAGCAAGTTGATCAAGTCTGCAAAAGATTGGTTAGATCTTAATTCAGGTACTGTTAATGATTCCTGGTTCAACTTAAAGCAAGCTATCTCTCAAAGGTTCAAAAGAGACATACCTTTTCGTGTAACCTTTCAAAAAGTCGAAAGTAGAAAATGGAATTTTTCAAAGGAGTCTTTTCAGGATTACGCCATGCAGAAATTGAAGCTTTTACAGAATTTTCGTTTGCCTGAAAAACAAAATATTGATTTCCTGATCTCTGGTATAGGAAGTCCATCTTTAAGAGCTTCAGCTTCTTTGATCCAAGCAAAAACTATCGATCAATTCTTAGACAAGATGCACTCACTTATTTTGGCTTTTGGTGATTCTTCCAAAAAGACCCCCTCCTGTTCCTGTTAAGCCTGTCAATTCCAAGGATAATATCAAGAAAGAAGAAACGACTTCTTCCAAAATAGGCCCGTCTACCGATTCTTCCAAGGAAGTATTTTGTGTTTATTGCCGGACAAAGGGGCATACCCGGGACAACTGTTTTCGTCTGAAGAAAAAGGAGCAGAACTTGACTGGAAATTCATCTGGTAGCTCGTCAGCGGTTGCTTCGATTGAAGAGACGTCTTCGTCACAATCTTCTGAGACCTCCCAGTCCTTCCAGTCTCTCCAGACCATCCAGTCTTCCCAGCCTTCCCATTCACCGACGGTAGCTTTTGTCGACATCGGATCGCCGTATAAAATTAGCGACAATATTGTTAAGGTGACTGCTTTAAATGAAACAAATTGCTCATTAGACGCTCTTATTGATACGGGCAGCGCTGTATCTTTTATTCGACCATCTATCTTTTCTAATTTGACTAATCAACCTCTGGATCAATTAAAAGTTCCATCTCGTTCTTTTAAAGCTTTAAATAAATCAATTATTAAAGTTTTCGGAGAATTTACTTTGGAATTTCAGCTCGCGATTTTTCCGAATAAATCTTTCAAAGTTCCTTTTCTTGTTCTAGAGGACGATGAGCTTTTTGTTGACCTTATTCTTGGTCGTGATTTTTTGCAAATGTACAAAATTGTAATTGTTTGCGAAACTTTTGGTAACGAAAATTCAAAGATCCAATTATTTTCTGAAATTGCATCTTTGGATGATTATAGTCAGTCTGTTTTACCTGGTTTTTCTGATGAGTTTACTTTCGAATCTGATTTCGGACCAACGGTTGATGAAAAACTTGTAACTTTAATTCGTGAAGTTGAGAATACTTCTGTCATTCCAATTGAAGATGGTCATGCCGTCACAGTGTCTCTCAAAGACAATACAACTTATGCTTATTCTCCTCGACGCTTCGCATGGTCTGAAAGGAAACAGATTCGAGAGATTACTGATGATCTCTTGCACAGAGGAATTATTAAACCGAGCATTTCCCCTTATTGTGCAAGGGTGGTTCCTGTAATTAAGAAAAACGGTACAATGCGATTGTGCATTGATTTACGACCGTTGAATGATCGTGTCATAAAACAAAAATACCCCTTTCCATTGATGGAAGAATGTTTTTCTCGACTGGGCAATAAGAAAGTTTTTACTTTGCTTGACTTAAAAGATGGTTTTCATCAAATAGATGTTCATCCAGATCATTCTAAATATTTTGCTTTCGCGACTCCTGATGGTCAGTTTGAGTACATGAAATTACCTTTTGGTTACTGTGAGGCTCCAGCTGAGTTCCAAAAGAGAATGATCCAAATCTTTCAACCTCTTTTGCGCGAGGATAAAGTTTTAGTTTACATTGATGATATCTTGGTGCCATCTTGTACAGTTGAGGAAAACTTGTCTTCATTGAAAGAGGTACTTTTGATTTTAAAACAATACGGATTTAAACTTAATTATAAAAAATGTCATTTTTTAAAAGAGAAAATTGAATATCTTGGATATATTCTATCTCCGTCAGGAATTACCTTAAGTGATCGTCATGTTAAGGCTGTTAGAGACTTTCCGATACCTAAGAATGTTGTTCAACTTCAACGTTTTCTTGGTCTTGCAAATTTCTTTCGTAGATTCATAAAGGATTTCGCTATTAAAGCTCGCCCTTTGCTTAATCTTTTACGAAAGTCAGTCTCTTTCAATTTCAATGATGATTGCTTGAAGGCTTTTCAAATCCTAAAACAAGAATTAATTTCTTACCCGGTTCTTCGTTTATATGATCCCTATGCAGAGACTGAATTACATACGGATGCAAGTTCCTTGGCTTTAGCTGCTATTCTTTTCCAAAAACAGGAATCTGGAAAATTAGCTCCCATTGCGTACTACAGTCAAGCCACGAATTCAGCTGAGGCTAGATATCACAGCTTTGAGTTAGAAATGCTGGCTGTGGTTAAGGCAGTTGAGCGTTTCCATATATTCCTGTATGGTTTAGAATTCACTATTGTCACGGATTGCCATGCATTAGTGTATGCTGTAAATAAGGCACATCTCAATCCTAGATTCGCTAGATGGACCTTAAGATTGCAGAATTATAGATTTAAAATATTGCATCGTTCTGGACATAAAATGGCACATGTCGACGCTCTCAGCAGAATCTCTGAAGTTTCGGCTCTTGTTGAAGCTTTGCCCCTCGAGAGAGAATTAGAGATAAAGCAATTACAGGATCCGAGGCTTAAGGAGATTGCTGAGCAGTTAGAATTTTCTGATAATCCGAAATTTCAATTAATACGAGGACTTGTTTATCGTAAAGACTCTAACTTGCCTCGATTTGCTGTTCCAGAATCAATGATTGATAACGTAATAAGAATTTACCATGACGATCTTGCTCATTGTGGTTTCGAGAAAGCAGTCCAGGGACTCAGTGTTCATTACTGGTTTCCCTTTCTTCATAAACGGGTCCATGACCATATAAGTAAATGTGTGACTTGCTTAACTTCCAATACTGGTTTTAAGTCCAGTGAAGGTGAGATGCAAATAACTGATACTTCTTCTGAGCCTTTTCGAATTTTACACATGGATCATTTTGGCCCTCTGTGTGAATCCTGCAATGGTTCAAAACATATTTTGGTAATTATTGACGCTTTTACTCGTTACGTTTGGCTTTTTCCTACAAAGTCTACTACGTCAAAGGAAGTTATCAAGCATCTCGCATCTTTATTTCATATTCTTGGTTACCCAGAAAGAATTGTATCTGATAGAGGTACAGCATTTACCTCTCATGAATTTTCTGAATTTCTGTCTTCTAGAAATATTAAGCATAGGCTAATTGCTGTTGCTGCTCCTTGGGCCAATGGTTTGGCAGAAAGAGCGAATCGTTTTTTAAAATCCTCTTTAAAAAAACTTATCGATGAAAATCATGATTGGGAAATATGCCTTGAAATTGTTCAATATGTATTTAATAATACTCGACATTCGGCGTTAAAATCTTCTCCCTCAAAATTACTTTTAGGTTATGATCAACGTAACAATACTGATGCTGATTTAGTAAAATTCTTGAATGAGATTGCTGGCGTTGAAATAAATTTTACTTTAGAAAGAGAAAAAGATAG
>NW_017296123.1:0-274 GCF_001594075.2 Trachymyrmex cornetzi | reverse complement strand
GAGCGTTATCATGCAACAAAATGACTTTGCGTCAATTGTTGGCTACGGATGATCTTTTTTGCATCAATTCGTCACTCAATCGGTATAATTGCTGTTTGTGGCGATCAGCTCTAACGGTTTTATTTGGACTCAAGAGTTCATAATACAGCATACCTACCTGGTCCTACCAAACGCACTGCAAGGTCTTATGCCCGTGAACATTCCTTTTCGACGTTGAAGCAGATGGTTGGCCGGGGTCCACCCATGATTTTTTCCGCTTGGAATTATCAAAATA
>NW_017296122.1:34200-34404 GCF_001594075.2 Trachymyrmex cornetzi | reverse complement strand
TTCTAACTACGAAGTCACACGGACACGGGCTCGCGCATGTGTTGCTATCGGTTGTGCCAGCCCACCACCTGATGGCGTTAGTCTCGATGTCGTAAACCGTCACTGGTCTGGCATCCCTGATGTGGAGTCGTGTTGTATGTAAACATAGCGTAGGGAAGCCATTCGTCCCAATCTAATTGTTCTTTGTCAATATAATGTCTTAAA
>NW_017296122.1:30639-30939 GCF_001594075.2 Trachymyrmex cornetzi | reverse complement strand
GCTTTAATAGGTTGAAATCGCGCTGTATATGAGTCGTGCTTCTCTTAGTTAGGTAACACATTTCGATTTCCTGTCGTAACTGTGCGAATGTGTGTATGTTTCTATTTTGGAAATCGTACATCGCTTTTCCTGTCAGCTTGGTGCAAAGAATTACTTTCAACAGTGACGTTTCTTCTAGAGGATTTATTTCGCCCATCGCGTATGTGCTGGCGTTTATAAATTTCTGTATTTGCTTTCGCGACGTTCCGTCGACTTCGGGAATCATGTCGCGAGCTTCTTTTAATTTCATGTACGTATTCA
>NW_017296122.1:24963-29273 GCF_001594075.2 Trachymyrmex cornetzi | reverse complement strand
CGCAGTATTTAATAATATTATCTTATTACCATAACTCATATTTTGACATATATATACGTGCTTATGCAATGGTCACTTGTGCAATGGCACTCGTGACAAGTATAATATTATTTGATATTCCTTTGCTTCGAAAAAAATTGTGAATTTTTCTTTTAAGGCTTCTGAATAGTCACCACATATATAATCATGATGTCAGAAGCGAAAAATGACGTTAATTTTTGTTACGTGCAAAAAAAAACATTACATGTGTAAAAAAGACAATTTGGATAAAACAAAATGATGAAATCGCTTTAAAATAACAATAAAAATAGACGAAAACTATCCTTATTTGCCTGAGTCAGAAGATAAAAGGCACGTGAAGAGCGTTTATACTCAATGTGTACGCATAGCTTATTTTCATTTTCACGTGTTTTTCATGATTATTTATTGACTGTCAAGAAAATAAGGATGATAATTTTTATCCATTTTTACAATTGTCTTAAAGCGATCCCATCATTTCATTTTATCCAAATTGTCTTTTTTTACACATAGTACGTAACAAAAATTAACGTATCATTTCTTGCTTCTGACGTAATGATTCAGTATGACTGTGATGACTACTCAGAACTAGAAAGCCTCACAGGGAGAGAGCAGCAAATTGTATCACGTGACCCATCTCTGAACGGACGTGGGCGTCAAAGCTCCATAGGCACGGAAGAGAATAGAGAAAATTGGCACGTGACCCCCGTCCTGATTGGACGTGGGCATTCATGTAATGTAATTTGCCACTCTATCCCTGTGAGACTCTCTACTCAGAACTTAATGGTAAAACAATAAACATAAAATTAACTGATTATAAAATGGTAGAATATTTAGAAACACTTATAATTTATCTTCATTAACTTTTGGACGTCCACCCCAGTCTTTAGCATTCGCGAAAGCAGCGGACAATGAAATGTGAAAGGCCTGTTCTGTTAAAGATTTTCCACTTGAATCAGAATGAGAATTCATGATAACTTCTATAAAATTACAAAGAAATTCGTAAATTATATAAGTAAAAAATAAACAAAACAGTATAAATAAACAAAACAATGAGTAAAAATATTACTTACTTTTAATGGGAAGATACGCTTTTTGATTTTTAAAAATATTATCCTTATTATTACTTCTTTTTATTGCAGTAAATTGCAATGCCAATTCTCGAGTGATAATTTTTTTTAATATATTTGTTATGCTTTTTGTTGGATTCTTGGATACTTTATCTAAGCATAACTCAATTGTAGTAATCTAAAAAAAAATTTAGTATAAACATATATTAAAAGAGCATATCAGTTTAAGTATACTTACAAGACAATCGTTTACTTCGTCTGTCTCAATTAATGTTTCAAATTTAATCCATTGATTAAAGTTATTGAACGGGATATCCAAATTATAATTTTTCAAAATAGCTTACAATTTACCGATTTTATATCCAAATAATTTCTGTTTTATCAAGTTTATATCTTGCTGTATAGTTTGTACATTGAGTCGTACTTTTGTAATAGCATTTAAAATTGCTTTTAATTCTAGAAAACGGTTATAAAAATTTAGAATTGTATTCTTTCGAATTAAACTTAGAATTGTAGTCTTCTTTTGAATTGTATCTTAAATTTATAAAATTAAATACTTATTTAATGAATCAATAATTACCCACAGAAAAATCATTTTTTGTTTGATATATTGAATTGTTAGAATGAAAATCATTAACTTTGCTTATATCTTCGATCTCTTCAGTAAATTTTATTATTTCTTCTTCTCTATATTTACTTTTATCCATATTATTTACTAATTGTTTTGTAAGAGAATGTTCAACTTTATCTGCATAACCTATAGTTTATCAAATTTGTGACAATACAATTAATCCGTATATGTATTCTGCAAATCCAGAATAGTATATGTACTAAAAAAAAAAAGTATGTGTGTACCAAGTAGTTGTTCATCAGACAAAAATATCAATGGATCGCATTGAGCCTCATTTTGTTTTACTGTTTTAGATGGAATGTGAGTATTCCTTGGTATCAGTTGCGAATGCAAATTTTTCTTTTTTCTTGTACCATATGTAGATGCTGTAAGTAACATTTTTATAAAAATCAAAGACATAAAACAAAAGAAATTTGCACTTACATGTTCGCTTTGCTTTAGCAATTTCCTTGTTAATCCCTTTTTTGGAAATTCCAATATCAGATGATGAGGAATCTGATGTTGTACCCTCAAATAATTCGTCTAAAAAGAAAGTCTCAAAATAATTAGAATGTGTCTATATGTTTCACAAAAGAAGTGGATAATCTGGGGTTTTAAAAATATATGTATACATGTCTTACTTAACTCGCGAGTTAACTGAGAAACAAAAAATTTAGTAACATTTTTTTTAAAGAAAACTAATCTTTCACGTTAGATAGTCGAAAATTTCGAAAGAAATATATCCTATGTATAATTTTGAGCTAGAAACATATACGAATTTTCTGAATAATCCAACAAAAACGTTAATATGTACAAACTTTTTTAAATATTAATAAATAAATTAATTTAATTCATCATTTCCTTTTGGATTTTGTTGCGAATTTTCCCCTATGACTGTGTGGGTACTTGAAAAAGTTTCTGAAGTGCTGTTTTACGGTATTCCTTTGTGTATTTTTCAGCTTTATTTGCTGGACTTAATCCGTCGACATCGGTACTAAATGCAAATGCTTCTTCTTTTAATTTTTGTAATCGATTTTCTGCACTTTTATAATTACCTGTAATAATATTCAAAATAGCAATTATTAAATAAAAATGACTGCAGTACATTTCACTAAAAATAAGTGTCACATATATTCCTATGGCAGGAAAACAAAGTTATATGTCATATTACACTTGATATTAACTTTGTTTTCCTGCCATAGGAATATATATGACACTTATTTTTAGTGAAATAGGTCAACTGAGGAAACCATATTAAAAAAACGCATCTTACAGTGCTCGGATGATGTAGAAAATTATTGTTGAAATATATATTATCATAATTATGTTATATATTAGAAAATTACATTAAGATATAAGGATATCATTATGAAACATAATGAATAAATTAATTAGAAAATTTAATATTAATAAAGAGAAATTATTTAATAAAAAAACCTATATTCCAATAATGATTTGGTGGAAGGTACGTTCTCAGTATAGTTCCGGTATAGAGACATTCCTGCATCCACCACAGCGCCACGTGCGCGATCGGCTGCCGAGCATTGCCGAGCATCGAGCGATAGTGGTGGGATAGCAGGCGGTGCGGCGTCCATTAGTGCGAAATGTGCGGATTTTTGCAAGTATTTTTATAGTCACTCGTTTAACTTTTGTTTATTAAAGCCGCGATCAAGCTCAACGTTCAAGCTCAATGAGTCAATTTGCTCGCCGTGTGATTGTGATAGGAACCAACCGTTTAGTGAGCAGGCGTCCGACTCGGTCTGGACATGGCCGTTATCTCTCTTATAACAAAACATTAATTAGTAACAACGTTTTGTGTGTAACTTAGTCGCAGGAGGTGCTTCTTATTGAGTTTCGTACTGAAATATATAAAAAAGTAATTAATAGTAAATGTGTTTGTTTATGTAAATATTTTTATGTGGATTTATAAGAAAATGATAATATTTTCATAATAGTTTACAACTTTTATCGTCATAACAAGATATGAGTTGAATATGTTCTATACTTACAAAGTCAATAGAATACTATTGCTTGGAATTGTATGGATATTATTTATTTTAGCCACATTTAGTCATACTTTTCTCATATTTTCGTGTAATTTGACGTGAATTCTGATCATCAATACCCTTCAAACAGTTTATTAATTTCAATTACATAGATTTCTTCAAGTACTCGAAATTTCAGTTTACTTAAATTTTAGTAGAATATTTTAAGAAGACATCCAAATTTCAAAGTAATTGCTTAAAGAAATTATAGTCTCATAGCATTACAGTGGTATCATCGATATATTGCTTAACATCATATCATACAGTGTATATTAATTCTAAATTGCAGAGCACCAAGGTTATATCAAAGAGCTATTTATCAACAGCGTGAGTACACAATTTCTCCTTAAAAGATCCGATTTATATTTATATTTTGTTGTCAAGGTGAAAGAGTGAAAGAGCGAACGAGAGAGAGAGAGAATGCGTATAAGCCACTTCTAAAAAAATTTATTTATCACTAATTGTTCAATTAAAAACATATTAATAAACATAATTAACTGGAAAGAACGTAACTGCAAATTTATCTTAATTTGTTATTATAATAGAAAAATGCAAAAAAAATACGAG
>NW_017296122.1:23765-24837 GCF_001594075.2 Trachymyrmex cornetzi | reverse complement strand
ATGTACTGCAGTCATTTTTATTTAATAATTGCTATTTTGAATATTATTACAGGTAATTATAAAAGTGCAGAAAATCGATTACAAAAATTAAAAGAAGAAGCATTTGCATTTAGTACCGATGTCGACGGATTAAGTCCAGCAAATAAAGCTGAAAAATACACAAAGGAATACCGTAAAACAGCACTTCAGAAACTTTTTCAAGTACCCACACAGTCATAGGGGAAAATTCGCAACAAAATCCAAAAGGAAATGATGAATTAAATTAATTTATTTATTAATATTTAAAAAAGTTTGTACATATTAACGTTTTTGTTGGATTGTTCAGAAAATTCGTATATGTTTCTAGCTCAAAATTATACGTAGGATATATTTCTTTCGAAATTTTCGACTATCTAACGTGAAAGATTAGTTTTCTTTAAAAAAAATGTTACTAAATTTTTTGTTTCTCAGTTAACTCGCGAGTTAAGTAAGACATGTATACATATATTTTTAAAACACCAGATTATCCACTTCTTTTGTGAAACATACAGACACATTCTAATTATTTTGAGACTTTCTTTTGAAACAACCTTACTTTGCGCGGACGTAGCTCGCCGGTCACGGGCTGCGGCCAGGGTTGCAAAGAGGTTCGGCCAGGAGGAGAGAGACAAGGCGGTATGAATGAATCGGAATACGGTTTTGAGAAATAAGAACGATGATATATTCTGTTGTTCAAGTACAGCGTGTGAGTGTGTGTATACGTATGTGTATGTGTACGTGTGAGACCAGTCGTCGCGGCTGGTATTCACGAACGGCGGCGTATGCGTGTGTGTACAAAATCGGTGTCGGTGTGAGTGTGCGGTGTGTGTGTGTAACGCGGGGTGTGTGTGCGGCGGGCACGATTCGCCGTGCGAATCGTGGTCGCGTGCTTCGCTCGGTGACGCGCGGTGTACGGGACGCGGGCTTACACCGTGAACACGTGTGATAGGCGCGACGCGTCGCAACGCGAGGAGCGATACGGCGCCCCGAAATGTGCGCTTTCTGCGTGCACGCGTGATACGGCACGACTTCGACTGTCGGAAGCGTCCGACTA
>NW_017296122.1:14798-22032 GCF_001594075.2 Trachymyrmex cornetzi | reverse complement strand
CCCCCCCGCAGATCCCACACCAACCCCGAAATGCGTCGCGGTACTATAATGTGAATAAGATATTTTATTTAGGAGATCGGTAACATGTCGCGAATATGACACGACGCGTTAAGAGAAGCGTCGATAGCGATTTTTTTTCTAAGAAATGATAGGTGACACATCGCCGATGCTGCGACCCAATAGAGGGTAGACAAAGAGGGACAAAGAAGTTTCAAATGGAATATACATATAATGGATCATCAGCGCGCGGTACCTCAGTTGGTGCCCTGTATGATTACCGAATCAATCGTTAAGTGCAATGCAAAAAGTATGGTAGACCATCTTGTGAATGTTGATGAGGACGTGGACGTGGACAATGTAGTGTTTGAAAATATCGGAAACATTGAGGACATAGCCGAGTTTATTAGAAACGTGGATGAGGAACAATTCGCGAATATCAGAGACGAAGTGTTCGAAGTTATTGATGAAATGGAAGTAGATTTTGCGGAGATACTGAATGAAGATTCATCCGACGAAGAATCCGTGTTATCCGACGACACCGGTTTTGCCAGTGACGCGAGCGAATACGATACAGATCTTGAAGAAAAATTTATACCATCTGCCGAAATCCGTGCACTGAACGGTCGTACCAAACACTGCATGATTCAATCCTACTACACAACGGGCGGTCCTTTAACCATATGTGCAGCATGCATGGTTCTTTTGGCTGACATCGACACTGTGGGAATGCATTATATAAAGAAGCATAATATCAATTATATTGATGCATTAAATGGTCAATCTTGCACGAATTGCCGAGTGGCACTGTACACTATATTTCCGTGCAACAAGTGTCCATAGTGTACAAATTAAAAAAACTATTGTGAACAGTAATGTGAACAGTATTGTGAACGAAACATGGATCACGATGAGATAATGGAACGAATGAAGATGGAGTACGATGAAAGCAATGTATTGCATACTAGAAAAGATGCGATACGCATTCTAGAAAAACCGCGACAGAGAGAGACACAAGTGTGCGAATATCACCCGTGCAATTTCTACGCGATCGAGAGTTAGGAATATGCGGTCAGCGTGTCATGGAACAAGCAGAAATTCACAACGAGCCCGTTTGTTTCTGGCCTTTATTCGCGCGACAGAAAGTGTACACGCGGTTATTCAACAAATATTGTGAGAATTATGACTTTGAAAATAAATATAAAACTCTCAGTTTAACAGACAATGACTTTTTTTGTGTGTCGAAAATCGCGATGCAGACCGTTTATCACTGCTACAGGAACATTAGGATTCCCGCGGGTGGTGAAAAAATAGCCAATCTGTCGATAGGTGGTGATGCAAATATGCCATGTTATTACTGCGAGGAGGATCCTGCTTTAAAAGAAAAATATTTTCATGATATGTGTGATGATGAATGCTTTGAGTGTGAACCATGCCGTTCCGTATTATAAAAGTATTACATGGCACGAATGTACTATGCAATTATAGATATGGAGAGGTGGTGCAACGTATGTGAACGAGTCACGTGCAAGTGCTCCGTGGAAGAGTGCAACGTGATCTAAAAATAAAAAATTTAAAAAAAGACATGGAAAATCACGAGCGAGTGGAACGCGAATTGCTGGAGCAGTGCGATTAGATCGCTACTCTGGCGGAGTGTTTCGCGTGGCTGCAACGATGCGACGAGTGCATCGAGCGGTTCGAAAAACTTTGTCTTGCCAAGCGTCCGCGCCTCGCCGTTGGACATGGACAATCCGCGGTGGCGAGGATCGCGCGACTCGCGGGTGCAAAGTCGCAATTGGAGCGACGTTTCGTAGACATTGGTGACGAGTACGCGAGTAGCGGGTACGTGAGTGGCAACGAGCAATCTCTCGTATGGCGTGAGATCGACGTCGCGTTCGAGAGTCGTATAGTGACATGCGCGGTGATAAACTCTAATCACATCGAGCCGCGACAGTTTTTGGAAGACGCTAGCAATATAGTGTTCGAGCGAGTGCGAGACGTTGTAGAAAGACACGGCAGTGTAAAAGTGAACACAGCGTTCAACGGCGACTTCGCGACAAAGGATAAACGTGCTAACAAGAGTATAATTACAAAGAACAGCGAGATATATAGATGCACCGATATACGCGAGTGGTACGAACGGCACGTCGTCGAGCCTATCTTTTCATCGCTCTACGTGACAGTGGGTGGGCGCTGTCGCGAATCCTTAACTTGACTGTTAACGTGAACAAACTAAATCCTATGCGTGCGGGATGACATATCGAAGTGCCGCGGGAAATTGTGATGAAACGAGCGGTGATCAGTGTGCGTACGACGGACAATGCGTGCTTCGCGTGGTCGGTGATCGCCGCTCTATATCCGGCTGAAAAGTATACGGAGCGAGAATCGTCGTATCCACATTACACTCCAGTGTTAAATCTCACAAACATTGAGTTTCCGATGACACTAAAAGACATTTCAAAATTCGAACGTTTAAACGCTGTGTCAATCAACGTGTACGGCATCGAGAATAAGCAGATCCTTCCTCTACGCTTCACCGGTGACAAGAAGGAGAAGCACGTCTATCTCCTGTACCTGCAAGATCCACGCGACGACGGCGTAGGCCACTTTGCGTGGATAAAGAACCTGTCGCGCCTCGTGAAATCGCAACTTACTGGGAAAAAGGTTAAGAAATATTTCTACGATCGGTAAGTACTATAAGAAAAGTAAACATAATAAGAAAAATAAAAAAACAATATGTAAAAAATAATTTCTCTATTTACAGATGTCTTCGCTATTTTGGATCGAGCCAAAAATTGCAGACGCACGAAGTGGACTGCCAAAAACTGAACGACTGCGCCATCCGCCTGCCGAGCGAGAACGATAGATGGCTCGAATTCAGCAACCACCGCAACCAGGAACGAGTGCCGTTCGTAGTATACGCTGACCTGGAGTTCGTCCTGCGGAAAACGGAGCCTGACAAAGTAGATGTGTCAACATCATACGCGTATTAGCGGCATGAGGCGTTTAGTATAGGATACTACGTGCACTGCTCGTACGACAACTCGTTGTCATCGTATCAGTTCCGTCGCGACGAAAACTGTATAGCGTGGTTCGCGCGACAGCTCAACGATTTGGCGCATCGCGTCAAAGATATTATATCCGCCAACGTGCCCATGGAAGCGTTATCCAAGCATCAATAGGAGGCGTACCGCACCGCAACGCGTTGTCACATCTGCGGGAAACTATTCGTGCCGGACGAAACGCGAGTCCGCGATCATTGCCACTTAATCGGTAGATACCGCGGTCCAGCACATACAAATTGTAATCTTAATTATAAAAATTCGTATTATATAATATTCCAGTTGTATTTCACAACATGTCGAGGTACGACGCGCACTTTATAATTAAAGAAATAGCTACCGCGTACAATGGACATGTGGATATACTTCCTATGACAAAAGAAAAATATATTTCGTTCACGAAACATGTCGATAGCACCAAAGATAAAAACGAAAATCATTTTCAAAAAAATTGTGTAAAATTAAGGTTTATTGATTCCTATAAATTTCTCGCATCAAGTTTAGAAAAATTGGCGTCATATCTCGACAAAGATAAATTAAAAATTGTACGTTCCGAATTTTTAACTTTGTCAGACGAAAAATTTGAATTACTGACTCGTAAAGGTATCTTTCCATACGAGTACATTGACTGCGTTGAAAAATTGCAGGACACGCGCTTACCATCGCGAGAATTATTTTTCTGTTCATTGACGGGTGATATAGTATCCGAGAGTGATTACGCTCACGCCGTGAACGTATGGCAGCGATTCTCCATTCGAACGCTCGGCGAGTACAGCGATCTGTACTTGAAAACCGATGTATTGTTATTAGCCGACATTTTCGAAAATTTCCGCAATAGTTGTGTCGCGAGTTACGGTCTCGATCCCGCGCATTATTATACACTGCCAGGTTTCACGTAGGACGCAATGCTAAAACATACGCGCGTAAGATTTGAGTTGCTCACCGACATCGATATGGTCATGTTTATTGAGCGTGGTATATGCGGTGGTCTCAGTCAATGTTCCGACAGATAAGCGCAGGCTAATAACAAGTACATGCGTTCGTACGACTCATCGAAACCGTCGTCGTACCTTATGTACTACGATGTGAATAATTTGTACGGATGGGCGATGTGTCAACCTTTGCCGTACGCCGAATTTCGATGGGTCGAAGACGCCGCAAACTTTGACGTGAATGCGATCGCTCCGGATTCGTCCACAGGTTATATTCTCGAGATCGATCTCGAGTATCCGCAACATCTACACGACCGACACACTGGCCTACCGTTCTGTCCGATGCGCGATAAGCCGCCCGGCAAGCGCGAGGATAAACTTCTAGCGACGCTGTACGATAAGCAGCGTTACGTCATCCACTACCGCAACTTGCAGCAATGTACTCGTCACGGTCTTCGCGTAACAAAGATCCACCGGGTATTACAATTCGCTCAATTCGCCTGGCTCCGCGATTACATTGAACTTAATACACAATTTAGAACGCGCGCGAAAAACAATTTCGAAAAAAATTTGTATAAATTAATGAACAACGCGGTATTCGGCAAAACTATGGAGAATGTTCGAAATCACGTTGACGTAAAATTATTAACAAAATAGGGTGGGCGATACGGCGCGGAGGCAATAATCGCGAAACCGAATTTCCACAGCCGTAGCGTCTTTGCAGAAAATTTGATCGCCGTCGAACTGCGCAAACTCGAAGTGAAGTTCGACAAGCCGATTTACGTGGGTATGTGTATACTCGACATATCGAAAGTCTGCTTGTACGAATTTCACTACGAATACATGTCACCGATGTTTCAAGACAAATGTAAGATCATGTACATGGTCACGGACAGTCTTATATACCGTATAGAATGCGAGGACGTTTACGAGACTATGAAACGCGATATCGGTAGATTCGACACGAGCGATTATCCGGCGGACAACGCGTACGGTATGCCTCTCGCGAACAAAAAAAACCAGGTCTGATGAAGGATGAGAACAACGGTGCATTAATGACAGAATTTGTTGGACTCAGAGCGAATATGTATGCGGTGAGGGTGGACGGCAAGAAGGACACTAAAAAGGTGAAAGGTGTAAAGAGTAACGTAGCGCGAACGATAATGTTCGACGATTACACGCGTTTGAACGAAGAGATCGAAATAACTCGTCGTCAATCGTGTATACGCTCTAAATTACACGAGGTATACACGATATCCGAACCGAAAATCGCTCTGAGTCCATACGACGACAAACAATACGTTGTACCTGATTCGACAGAGACGTTACCATGGGGACATTGGCGGATACCTTTCTAATATATGCTTTTTTCATACAGGGTATATGTATCATTATTATTTTTTACTACTATTATTATTTTTATTATTATGCTTCATGTATTACCTTAAGTTTCACTTTATGTATGTTTTTTTACATTTATATATGTATTACTATTATGTATTACTATTATGTATTATCATTATTTTAAGTTTTACTTTATGTATGTTTTTTTACATTTATATATGTATTACTATTATACTTTTGCAGTACCAATTATTATTATATATATTACTATTATTTTTCATTTCATATGTATCATACATTTATAAGTATTTTATATATACTTCAAACGAAGATGAATGGGGAGTAATAAAAAAACGTTTATATACTTATATTGATATATTTTTTATATGTATAAAAGAAAAAATTCACGAATCAAAATTGTATCAAATGACATTGTTTTTGTGTATCCACGAATTGTGCGGTCCATCGAAACCCAACCACTTGACGTACACCCTGTCTCCTTTCCTGCGTAGTACTTTCTCCACGAGATACACGTCCGGATGAGTAGCGCGATGCAACTCGTGTTCGTAGAACGCTCCAGCGATGGATTTTCCACGATAGTCCTCGAGTAGATAGGTTACGGGATTGGTACGCTGCACTTTAACGATCGTAAACACCTCGGTGGTCCAATTTGGCGTATAACCCTTTTCAAAAACCGTCTTGTACTTGCTCACGCGTACCGAATCGCCAACTTTGAATTTTGCTGGACCAGCGATTTTTATCACCGTGTCCAAGAGTCTTCGGCGATCGCGGGAGTTACGTCGGCATGTCGCATGCCGATAGTGCGATGCTTGCGCGCGTTGTAATATGATACGAGACGCGGCAGCTCGTCGACCCACTTGTAATTGCCGTTGAGTGTAAACATCTTCCACATCGTCGTTTTTGAGTGTGCGATTGAACCGCTCGACCACTGACGCTTTCAACGTCGAATACGTGGAATAGTGATTAACGTTCACGTTTTTTCAAGATCTTCTGCACATCGGCGTTGTAAAACTCCTTCCCCATATCCGTTTGTAAATTTTTCGGACATCTTCCACTCACTCGAATTATCTCAGCTATAGCGTTAGCCGTCTCGCTTCCGCCCTTGCTCTTGAGCGGTACGGACCACGCGTACTTGCTCAACACATCGATGACGGTGAGTATGTAGTGGTGGCCTCTGTTGAAGCTCGAGTACGGGCGCATCTCGACGATATCAGCCTGCCACAGATCGTCGTATCCCTGGACTATGACGCGTCTTCGCGGAAAATTTCTTCTCGCCGGAGCGTGCAATTCCTCGACGAGCCGACGTCTCTCGGCGCCAACTTTTCTCTTTCTCATGATTCGACGCGTAATACACAGGGTGCAAGAAAAAGAAAAAAAATGTATTATTTTTCTCGTTGACGCCACTCGACTGACTCGTTTCGTCGATACACGATTTAATTTATAATAAGACCGGCTTCGCGAAGTTCCTCGATGATGGACAGCATCTCGTTGTCGTGAGCGTTGTTGCCCGCTCGGTGCGAAGCGTCGAGCAATCGTAGACGATCCACCAGCTCGTTGGGATCGTCCCAATGCACGTAATCGATCGCGTTGTCATTTAGCGTCATTGCGCGAGGTAATCCCTTTCCAGATTTCTTACTCTGTTTCTTGGGTTTCATCGACATCAGCGGCGCGATTATGTGTTTGTACTTGTATCCCCTGTTGCTCAATAATCGGCACTGCGAATGATGCTTGTGTTTGTGTGCATTCGTCGCCAGCAGCATGCTTTTGTACTTGTTCATATCGTCTTCCGTGTAGAGGAGATCGTCGGGAATTCTCTTGAAAATCAACTCCTAAGACCGGGTGTACCGGCGTATCGAACGCCGTCGATAATTGTGGCAG
>NW_017296122.1:13218-13659 GCF_001594075.2 Trachymyrmex cornetzi | reverse complement strand
CTCGATCTCGCTCCCCTCGACTCGCGTATCTAGAATCCCCTGTCCCGTATGCTCGATCTCGCTCGCACCAACGCTCGGGTATCTGGAATCCCTCATGTGCCGTATGTTCTATCTCGCTCGCGCCAACGCTCGCGTTGATGGATTGGATCGAAGATTTTTGGAAGGACATACCGCTACATGTCACGACACGTTTTCGCTGGTGACGTCATCGATTGCGTTCGATTGTACCGCACATACTTTTATTGTCGTGTTTTGTCAGAGTGTTAGTGCGATAAAAAAGATATATTTAAAAACAGGAAATGATTTCCTTTTATACTTTTTTTTTCTGTTGGGATACCACACCCTTAAGGATATGATAAGAATCTATTGTCCCTTCGTTATCTTTCATAACAGTACCTCAATTTCTCATGCGTAGTTTTGTCTCTTATAAGGATATCTATT
>NW_017296122.1:12845-13061 GCF_001594075.2 Trachymyrmex cornetzi | reverse complement strand
GACGAAGTCCACTGAGAATTCGTTAGAACAATTATTAGATGAGGATGAAGACGTGTTCGATGAAACGGGTATGGGTTCTATACTCGATTTAATATATCAAACGTGGATTACAAATACATTTGTTAAAAATATAAGAATGATGATTGGATGCATACAAACGTATATGATGAAGCAGAGAAAAATAGATCCGAATACGACACGTATGAGGGAGGCAAA
>NW_017296122.1:11352-11883 GCF_001594075.2 Trachymyrmex cornetzi | reverse complement strand
AAAAAATATATATGAGAGAGGGACAACCGTTCCATATACAATAATTATATGTTATATTCTTATCATATATTCTATTCATATCTTATTTTTATTTTTACTTGCGATTGTACTGAGAGAGTGAGACATACATCTTGAGTAAGACATGATAAAAGGGGACGCACCACACGATTATCTCATTTAGTTTGATGTAATCGTTCGTGGTGATATATCGCAACGTTTATCGTTATGGTGCCAATATTTGTCGATTTGCAAGGTATACCTTTTGTTTATTTTTTTAAAAATATGTTTAGTATTTGTTAAAATCATTGTGTATGTTTTTTTTCATTAAGGATTTCTCGTGGATAAGCGATTTGTTGTCAAGGAGGTAGCAGTTCTAAAGAATGGGGATGAATTGACACATTACATTTTTACATGCCCGATGCCATGGCGTTTTCTGACGAAAACTGATCAATCACACGCTTCATGGGTGATGACACATCATCACGAATTGCGGTGGAATGATGGGATGGTACCATATCGTATGGCGCAGCG
>NW_017296122.1:9537-10038 GCF_001594075.2 Trachymyrmex cornetzi | reverse complement strand
AACGGGTAGTCGGTAAAAAACTGACGTTGTGTAGGTCGCATTAGCGGATTGCGTAAAGCGACCGTCATATCATGAAGCAAGCTATCTAGAAGTAGGATGAATACATAGAGATTGAATAATTATACCGGATGTCGGTAAATTATTGTTATTGTAAGTAAAAGTTGACGGATGGGAGAAAGCCACCGTCATTGCTTAGATGCACGATAGACAAAGCAGTATAGTGAGTTTTGAGTTGATCGAAATACCGGGTGTCGGTAAAGTATTGTGAAGTAGAGATAAAAGTCAACGGATGGGAAAAAGCCACCGTAGCTATCTTATCGAACCTTGAAGCAAAGGCTATAGAAAGTTTCGAGTTGATCGATACACCGAGTGTCGATAATTATTGGTAACAAAGATTCAAAGTTGAGGGATCGAAATAACCGACCGTCATTCTGATGGGTAACACCGACTGAGTGTACCGTATAAATTTTAGACCGATCCGATAACCGGAAGTGGGTAAAT
>NW_017296122.1:8043-9469 GCF_001594075.2 Trachymyrmex cornetzi | reverse complement strand
ATAAGAGAGAAAATAGTCGATAAGTGAAACCTGTAAATAAAAAGAATTAATTATTATTTTATAATACTTACCAATTACTCCAGCGGGAGAAGACCAGCGGTTGTATGTCGACTTGTATGCTGTACCTGAAAATAAAGAAAAGCATTGATTAAAAATTAATATAATGTGATAAAATGTAGGAAATAAATATTGAGCGGCGTAGTGAGTATTCAACGGCTAACGCTGCGAGCGCGTTCAGTGCGCAAGTCGTATAGAGAGGGTAGAGCACGAGAGAAGGGAGCATAGGTTATATAAGGGAGAGCGCGAAGGCGTTCGAGGCTTTTAGCTGTTTGTCCGTGAGTGAGGAAATAGCGTTTACGGGCTTTTTGCCGTTAGTAATAAATGGACCGTCCGCCGTGAGATTTAAAATGTAAGTAAGGCTGTCCGCCGTGAGATTTAAAATGTGACTAAGGAATCAAGGCTTTTAGCTGTTTGTCCGTGAGTGAGGAAATAGCGTTGTTGGGCTGTCCGCCGTGAGATTTAAAATGTAAGTAAGGCTGTCCGCCGTGAGATTTAAAATAGAGGAAAAAGCTGTTCGTCGGGAGAAATAAATGGAGGAATAAGTAATTAGCGGCCGTGGTGCCGGGAAAGAATATTAAGAGGTTCTGCCGAGTGAAATATATGAAAATAATAATAGCGCTTGTACGCCGCGAAGTTTAAAACATGTGACTAACCGGAGAAGTAAATATAAAAGACCGTTTGTCGTGACAATTGTAAGGCGTTTGTGCCGGGGTAATTATGCTAAGCGATGCGAGGAACATTGGATAATGTGCGTAGCAGACGAAGAGTACCTGCGCGTAGATTAGAACGAGTGTGTAAATGAAAGAAACAAAGTGCTACGACTAATAAATTATAATGAGTTTCCTGCAATTATCAATGTGTGATTATTCGAAATCCTACCCTGCGTTGTAAATTAAGAGATCAAAGCGGGAGACTGAGGGACCACAATCAGATGACCAAGGAAGGCGACTTGCACACAAGGAAATTCCTTCTCCTTTAGAAGGTTAAAAGGAGTGGCGACCGTAGACGAGAAGACGTAAAAGGGCCGAATGGTAAAATAATTGATTGTAGTTCGGTCACAGAACAACGATCTGTATTGTTACGAGCGTCTGTTACCGAGTTCTACGTTGGTTACATCTTGTATAAAGGAGAAGAAGTGCTGGAATTTAGCTACACATCATTTACGGAGAGAAATTAGAAATCACTGTTCGCGAGAGATTTTATGGATGAAAAGCGTGGTAGTTCGCGGTATTTGGAAAAACGTATGAGAACGCAGCTGTAAAAGGTGTGTGAAAAAATGTAATATGTCAAGCGATAACAGTTCACATGAAAGTACGGATAGTGATAACAGTTCGAATGTGAGTACGAACAACGATCTGTATTGTTA
>NW_017296122.1:6228-7739 GCF_001594075.2 Trachymyrmex cornetzi | reverse complement strand
CGATTGGAAGGCTTGAGAAATGTTTTACAACAACGATTTGAACATGTTGGCTCTGGTCGTGTCGAATCACAAAAGAGTGGATTTTCATGGTTGGAGATTGAAACAGCTTTTATTAATCGCGTATTGACTGGTGTGGTGTTAAATTCAAGTTACATCGAACCTCGACAGTTTCTCGACGACGTGAGAGATATCGTTATCGATCGGATTCGCGATAATCTTCAGAGACATAATTGTTTAAAAGTAAATACGATATTCAACGGTGAGTTCGTCGCGGATGCTAAGAGATCTGCTAAGAGTATCACTACGAAAAATTACGAGCTCTTTAACACATCCGATTTGCGAGAGTGGTACGATGAACACGTGATGGAAGATATTTTAGCAGCATTGGAAGAATTTTAGGAACGTGACTGTGGATGGGCGTTGTCACGTATATCGAATCTGATTGTAAATGTTAACAAGTTTAATCCTATGCATGCGGGATGTTGGGTGGAACTACCGCGAGAAATTATGCTGAAGAAAGCGGTGATCAACGTGCGTTCCATGGACAATGCATGTTTCGCCTGGTCGGTGGTCGCCGCTCTGTACCCTGCAGAAAACAATGTACACAGAAAATCGTCGTATCCAGATTATACTACCGTGTTGAAGCTTGAGGGTATCGAGTTTCCCGTTACTTTAAAACAAATTACGAAATTTGAATTTTTGAATGATATATCTATCAACGTATTTACCAAGCGAGAGAGAGGTGAAAAAAACGATGGTAATGAAATCGGTCCTCTTCGTCTTACTAAAGGGAAGAAAGAGAAACATGTAAACTTGTTGTATTTGCAAGACTTAAGACGTAATGATGAAAACGTCATCGGTCATTTCACATGGATTAAAAATCTGTCACGATTGATAGGTTCAGAATTGAGTAAGAATCGAAGAAGAAGCATTTATGTGATAGGTAGGTATACTAGTTGTATACATATATATATACTAGTTGTATATAGTGATAAAAAAGCTGTGTAACGCGTATGACTTGTTACTTTACAGACGTCTACATTATTTTCCTACGAGCGAGAAATTGTCGCTTCGCATCGTTGACTGTACTACGACGAACGAATGTACTATTATTCTTCCGAACGAGAACGATAAATGGTTATCGTTTCATGGTCATAATAAGAAGGAGCGACTTCTCTTTGTCGTTTATGCTGATTTGGAGTATATACTGACGAAGAAGACCACCGATGAAAACATGTCACCTATCAACATCACAAGGTGTTTAGCGTAGGGTACTACGTACGTTATGTCGTACTACGACGAAACTATGTCGATATACAAATCTTATCGCGGTGAGGATTGCGTATCATGGTTTTTCAAGGAATTATATGATTTAGCACATCGCGCGAAAACGATATTCGATAAGAATATGACTATGGCGGAGTTTACATCAAACGTCGAGTGGGAACAATTTCGAAACGCCACTCATTGTCATATCTATGAAAAACCATTTGAGGAAGGAGATTTGCGCG
>NW_017296122.1:5644-5949 GCF_001594075.2 Trachymyrmex cornetzi | reverse complement strand
GGATTGGATCCAGCGTATTATTACACTTTACCGGGATATACGTGGGACGCTATGCTGAAATACACTAGTATTCGATTCGAATTACTCACCGACATCGATATGGTGATGTTTGTGGAACGTGTTATACGCGGTGGTTTGAGTTAGTGTTCACATAGATACGCGCAAGCTAATAACAAGTATAACGCATCTTCGTATGATCCTTCGGAACCCTCGACGTACCTCATGTACTTCGACGTGAATAATTTGTACGGTTGGGCGATGTCTGAATCCTTACCGTATGGAGAATTTCAATGGGTCGACGACAT
>NW_017296122.1:4971-5218 GCF_001594075.2 Trachymyrmex cornetzi | reverse complement strand
CGTTGGGATGGGAGATACGGTGCGGAAGCGATGATAGCGAAACCGAATTTTCACAGTAGAAGTATTTTTTCTGAAAATCTAATTGCTGTGGAATTGCGCAAACTCGAGGTAAAAATGGATAAACCGATATACGTAGGTATGTATTCTTGAAATAGCTAAGTTGCGTCTATACGAATTTCACTATGAGTACATGATACCATTGTATCGCGATACATGTAAGATTTTGTACACAGACACTGACAGCTTG
>NW_017296122.1:2187-4733 GCF_001594075.2 Trachymyrmex cornetzi | reverse complement strand
AAGAAAAACGTAGTCGCGAAAACGATCACTTTCGACGATTATGTGCGATGTTTGAACGATGTAACGGTACAGTCGAGACGCCAGTCGTGCATACGATCGACATTGCATGAGGTCTACACGGTGTCTGAATTGAAGCTTGCTCTAAGTCCATACGATGATAAGCGGTACGTCGTACCCGAATCGGTCACTACTTTACCTTGGGGACATTATAAAATACCTCTGTAATGTGTTGTATTTTTTTTATTGTAATAATAAAATAAAAAGTTACAATACATCCGTTTTATCTATCCAAGAATTATGTGAATTGTCCATTCCTAACCATTTTACATACACTTTATTTCCTCGTTTGCGTAGTATTTTTTCCACGAGGTAAACGTCAGGATTGGAGACTCGCTGTAATTCATGTTCGTAGAATCCACCAGCTATCGGCTTCCCTTGATAATCTTTCAGTAGATACGTTGCAGGATTCGTACGTTGTGTTTTAACGATGTAGAAAATCTCAGTGGACCAATTAGGTGTATAACCCTTTTCAAAAATTGTCTTGAATTTACTAATTCGTACTGGATCACCTATCTTGAACCTCGTTGGAGCGGCAATTTTTACATGACTGTATACCGTCGACAAGAGTCGTTTTGCAACGGTGGATGTTACGTCTATCGGTCGCATCCCAATGGTTCGATGTTTACGATGATTATAATCTGACAATAGACGCGGTAGCTCGTCGATCCATTTGTACGAACCGTTTAACGTGAACGTTTTCCACATGTTATTCTTGAGTGTACGGTTGAATCGTTCCACCACCGACGCTTTCATCACTGAATACGTAGAATAATGATTTATGTTGTATCTTTTAACAATGTTTTTTTGCACGGTAGCGTTGTAAAATTCTTTTCCTTGATCCGTTTGCAAGTTTCGTGGGTATCGTTTGTCCTCACGAAATATTGTAGATAACGCTGCGGTCATATCGTTTCCGTTCTTGCTCTTGAGTGGTATAGCCCATGCGTATTTACTCAAAACATCGATAACTGTTAAAATGTAATTGTAACCTTTGTTGAATCGCGCGTAAGGACGCATCTCGACCACGTCGGCTTGCCATAAATCATCGCGACCGTGCACCACGACGCGACGACGTGGAAAATTTCTTCGCGCGGGTGCGTGGAGTTCTTTCACGAGTTTTCGTTTCTCGATACTCATCTCTCTCTGTTATGATAGGAAACGAGCTTTGCATGTATCTTTTAAACCTTTTCTAGATGTGTTTAAATACCTAGACACCTCGTTCAGATGTTGAATCTCGTTCTCGTTACACACATTCGTCGATATTGTCTACGCAGATCACTTATACCGTGATGCAACATCTTAATATCATCAAATATGTTTTGAAGCGCCTGCGTGAACGTATCTTTCCCTATTGTTTTAAACGATTCCTCCAATGTCTCTTTCGTCACTATATTAAGCATTTGTTGACGCAAATCAGTTACACCTCGATGAATCTCGTTGGACACTTTCATCAATAATGCATTTACACTATTTGAAACTTCCTCCACGTTGTTTCGCACTTTTTCCACATCGTTCGAGATATCTTTCTGCGTATCCCGAAGCACGCGTACGATCATATCTCTCCCGATCATTTTGAACGATTTCTCCAATATCTCGTTAGTCACTACATTTTTCATTCGTGCAGTTACATCTCGAGTCAGATGTGTAACAGCGTCGGATACTTTTTTTTCCATATCACTATACACTTTTAAACTATCTTTCTGCATATTCTGAAGCGCGCGTACGATTATATCTCTTTCTGTCGTTTTAAACGATTTCTCTAACGTCTCTTTCGTTACCGTATTATTCATTTGTTGACGTAGATCAGTTACACCTCGTTGAATTTCATTGGTCTCCAACATTTCTTTCGTCGCTATATTATGCAATTGTTGACGCAGATCAGTTACACCACGTTGAATCATCTCTTTCGTCACCATATTAAGCATTTGTTGACGTAGATCAGTTACATCATGTTGAATCTCGTTGGACACTTTCATCGATAGCGCGCTTACACTTTTCGAGACCTCCTCCACGTTGTTTCGCACCTTTTCCACATCGTTCGAGATATCTTTCTGCGTATCCCGAAGCGCGCGTACAATCATATCTCTCCCTATCGTTTCGAACGATTTCTTCAATGTCGCGTTAGTCACTACATTTTTCATCATTCGTACAGTTACATCTTGAGTCAAACGTCGAATCTCTTCCACGTTTCTTCGCACCTTTTCCATATCGCTCCTTATCGCTCCACATGATTCCTCGATCTCGTTTCGCGTATCTCGAAGCGTGCGTTCAACGCTTTTGTTTACCGCGTCGGTGTCGAACTCCGGTGCGGCCACGTGTTCTATTTTTCGTTTCTTCGCGTCGTAATGATCTGGATTCAAATAGAGTCCATTGTTGTATACATAATTTCGTAAAGTTTCCATCGACGATCGCGACTTTTCGATTTCGTCTCTCCTCATAGGCATACCAAATTTATTCACAGACATCGTATCAAGTTCGCGCGACACTGT
>NW_017296122.1:0-267 GCF_001594075.2 Trachymyrmex cornetzi | reverse complement strand
GAGCGGGAGCAACATTTAGTATAAAAACGCGGCGAGAGAATAATCCTGGCTTTTTGCTCCTGATCCGCTTCCTGGCACCGACCGACTCCTGGCTCCGATCTCCTAGGCAATACAGCGGTGGTAAGGGTGCTCTCTGCCACTACCGGCGTTTACCGGTCAGTTATTGCATTCAGCTCCGCTCTCCGACTCACCGCTCCTAGCAGCCTCCTCGAACCGTCTCGCTGCACCGCGGCGGTAGGGCTCGCCCTGCCTCTGTCGGCCGTTCCC
>NW_017296121.1:35417-36623 GCF_001594075.2 Trachymyrmex cornetzi | reverse complement strand
AAACTGCTCCTTCCAGATTCCAAAGATTTGTTAATAAGGTATTAGATGATCTAATAAGAAGCGATGATGTAGTGACGTATCTCGACGATTTTTTAGTGGCAACGTAAACTTTAGAGCATCATCTAACGGTGTTAAAGCGAATATGTAAACTAAAGTAAATGTAAAGTAGAAAACAAGCTAGAATTACGTCTAGATAAATGTAAATTTGCACATACCGAAATATAATATTTAGGATATCGTGTAACGGGAAAAGGGATAAGTCCTACGGAAGCAGGAATACGGGCTGTCTTGAAATTTTCTTTACCTAATAACGTGCATAAAATGCAGAGCTTTTTGGGTCTGTGTTCCTACTTTCGCAAATTCATTCAAAATTTTGCGATTATTGCCAAACCTTTATACGATCTATTAAAGAACACAATTTTTAAAATCGGGGAAACAGAGCTGAATGCTTTTGAGAAATTAAAGTCGATGTTAACGGTAGCGCCAATTTTGGCTATTTTTAATCCTCATGACGAGACGGAATTACACTGCGACGCCAGTGCATTAGGTTTCGGAGCAGTCCTGATACAGAAGAAAACCGACTTGAAGTTTCATCCGATATTTTATTACTCCAAACGTACAACTGAAACGGAGAGTCGGTACCACAGTTTTGAACTGGAAACCCTCGCGATTGTATACGCATTGAAGCGATTCCGTGTTTACTTACAGGGTATCAAATTTAAGATCGTGACAGTGTAATTCACTAACATTAACACTTAACAAAAAAGACATTAACCCACGAATCGCGAGATGGGCACTAGAGTTACAAAGCTACGATTATGAGATAGAACATCGCGCAGGTGTTCATATGAAGCATGTGGATGCTTTAAGTCGTTGTAATGTATTAACAATAGAGGATAACTCCTTCGAAACCAATTTATCGCTATGTCAGAACAAAGATCCGAAAATTAAATTAATAATTGATGAACTTGTAAAACAGCAGAGTAACATGTATGAAATGAGAAATGGGGTTATATACAGAAAAAAGGGTGATGAACTCTTATTTTATGTACCGGAGAGCATGGAACATAGCGTAATACATAAGTATCATGACGAGACGGCGCACATGGCAACTGAAAAAACTTGTAGTGTTATTATCCAAAATTATTGGTTCCCTAAAATGAAAGAAAAGGTCACCGGATATATAAAAAATTGTTTAAAGTGTAT
>NW_017296121.1:30490-34314 GCF_001594075.2 Trachymyrmex cornetzi | reverse complement strand
CGCAACAAGAAATGCGTGCGTAGAGAAAAATGTGATAAAGAAAACGGCGTGTGTCGGAATAAAGGCTGTCCGCTGAATTGTGTGGAAACTATATCCTATCTTTTCCCAAGTAAGCTCCTTACATTATTTAAATTTGTGATAATGTTTTGTATAATAATTTGAAAGAGAATTAAATAACCACTACTTTAGTTCAAAGAGGCAATGTCTTTGTGTGTGTGAATGAATTGTGATATAATAATTTCATTTAAGTGGAACTTAAATCATTTGGATTGGAATAGGAAGATCCTTCAATAAGATTGATAGTGAAAGAGTGATAGTGAGCGGTGATGAGAGAGAAAGGGAGTGGTGGGAAGGGTGTGAGAGTGTGGGGGTAGTGGAGGAAAAGGGCTGGAATAGGGAAAAGGAGAGAGAAGAAAGGAATTGAGGTTAGGGGATACTTGGTAGGACAGAGCGCGTGAAGCGAGGGGAGAGGTAGAGGGATTTGGAGGCGGATGGTGAGAGCAAGTGCGTTCGTGAAAGTATAGGAGAGAGTGTGTTCGGAAAGTAAGTGCGTTCGGAAAAGTACAGGAGAGAGATGGAGTGTGTTCGAAAGAAAGACTTAAAGAAAGAGTGAGAGAGAGAGGGGGGGAGGGAGGGAGAGGAAGAGAGGGTGAGAGTGAGAGTGAGAGAATGAGAGAGTGAGAGAGAGAGGATGAAAGGGAAAAAGAAAGAAGGAGAATAGATGTCGCGGATAGAATTAGAAATATATACAAAGATAGACGAGGAAGTACGATAGATTTGACGAGGTTTTTAAAAAGGAAAAGGGAAAGGGAGGTAGGAGAGGTAGAGGTAGAGGGAGAGAAGATAGAAGAGGCGTTTAGGAAAAGTAAGAAAACGATAAGATCACCGATGAAAATGGGGGAAGAAGGGGGGATGAGGGAGTGGCTAAAAGAGATGAGGGAGGAAATGAGGGAAGGGTTAAAGGGAGTTAGAAAGGAAATAAGGGAGGTAGCTGAGGGGCAAAAGGAGTGGATGAGAAAGGAAGTGGAGAGGATAAAAGAGGAAATAAAGGAGAAGGAAGAAAGATGGATGAGGGAAATGGAGGAAATGAAGGAGTGGATAAAGGCGCTGGAAAGGCAATTGTGTAAAATGAAGACAGGGGTGGGGAGAGAAGAAAGGAATGGAGGACATTAGGGTAGAGAAGGAGGAGAGAGGAAAGGGAGAAGGGAATGAAATTTGGATGGAAAGGTTAAGAAGATTGGAATGAAACAGTGAGTGGAGGGAGAGGGAGGAAAGGAAAAAAAATATTATGGTAAAAGGGGTGAAGGTAGAAGAAGGGAAAATCTATGAAGATCAAGGAGGTAATAGGAAGTATAGAATATAGGGGTGAGGATAGAGAGAATAAGAAAGTTGGATGGGGCTAGGAAGGAGAAGGGGTGTGCGGTAGTAGTAACGTTGGGGAGTGTAGAGGATAAGGGGAAAATAATGAGGAATAAATGGAGAATGAAGGGAAAAGATATATGGATTGAGGAGGATTTGTCTTGGAATGAGAGGAAGATGAGGGGGAGGATGAGACGAGTGGTGATGAAGAAGGGGGGAAGAGCAAGAATGGGACAGGGGGGAGGGGTATGGATTGAAGGAGAATAGTGGAAATGGGATGAAGAGGTTGAGGAGTTAAGTGATTATTAGGGTAGGAAATGGGGGGTTGGGGAAGGGGATAAGGGGGAAGAGGTATGTAAAGAGGGGGAAAAAGCAAGGAAGGAGAGGCAGAAACAGGGGGAATAGGGGGGGATAAGTGGGGTAAGGAGACTAAAGGATATAAGGAGGGAGATAGGAAGGGGAGAGAGTGAATAAAGAGGGGGGCAGAGGAAGGGAGAGAGAAGGGAAATAGGGGATAGAAGAATGAGGGAAAAGAAGGGCAGGAGGGAGGAAAGGGGGAAAGAAGGGGGGAAAGGAAAGCATGGAAGATAGTATTTTGAAACGTGGCAGGGTTGGGAAATAAGGATAGGGATTTTTGGGCTAGGTTGGAAAAATGGGATGTCATGGTATTAATGGAAACATGGGTAGAGGAGAAGGGATGAAAATATATAAGAAAGAGATTGCCGGAGGGTTACGTGTGGAGGATTCAGACGCGAAAAAGAGAAATAAAAAAGGAAGGGCAATGGGGGGAATGTTGATGGGTATTAAAAGGGATTGTTATGAGGGGGTGGAGGAAAAGAAAGAAGTAGAGGGAATGATGGCGGGAATGATGAGGGTAGGTGAGAATAGGATAAGGATAGTGGGAGTGTATGTTAATATGGATTTAGAAAGTAAGCTGGAGAATATAAAGGAATGGAGAGTAAAAAGAAAGTAAAAAACAGTGATTTGGGGGGGGGGATTTTAATGCGAGAACAGGGAGAAGAGGAAGAATAAGGGTAGAGAATGAGGGTGAGGAGGAAGAGGAAAGAAGTCCAATGGATAATAAGAAGAACAAGGAGGGAAACGAGTTAGTAGAAGTTATAAGAGAGAAGGGTTGGTCGATTTTAAATGGAATGGAAATGTGAAAGGGGATGAGAAAGAAATTGGACATATACAGGGGGAAGGGAGGACTCAGTGATTAACTACGTATTGGTCGATGAGGGACGAGAGAGGGGATAGAGAGTATGGAAATTGTGGAGGAAATACATTCGGATCATCACCCGTTGATAGTATCACTGAGGAGAGGAAGTGACAGGAAGTGGGTAAAGGGCGGGGAGGGGAGAGGGGCAAATAGGGGAGTATGGGATGAGGGAGGTAGGGAGGTATTTAGAGAGAGGGTAGGGAGGTTGGAATGGAGGGAGGGGGATGGCAATGAGAGGATGAAGGAAATGGGAGAGAGAATAAGGGAGATATTGGGAAGCATAGAAAAGGAGAGAGGGAAAGAAAGGAAGGGAAGAGGATGGTGGGATGGAGAGTGTAAAGAAAAGAAGGTTGAGGTGAGAAGGGTATTAAGGGAATGGAGGAAGAAGGGTAAGGGGGGAGGGGGAAGAGTACAGGAAACAAAAAAGGGAGTATAAGGAGCTATGTGGGAATAAGAAAAAAGAGGAGAATGAGAGGTGTGAAAGAAAAGTGGAGGGAGCGAAGAATGAGGGACTGGTATGGGAAATAGTAAACAGGGAAAGGAAGAAGTGGAAGGGAATAAATAAGGGGATAGAGATGAGGGAGTGGGAGGAATATTTTAAAGAATTATTGGGAGGGGTGGAAGGTAGAGTGGTAAGGGGAGAAGGGGAAAGGAGTAGGCGAGGGACAGAAATGGATTTGAGTAGAGAGGAAATTAGAAGGATGATTAGGAATTTAAGGATGGGAAAGCAATGAGGGTGGATGGGATTCCAAACGAGATATGGAAGTATGAGGGGGAGGGTATGGAGGAATGGGTATGGAGGGAATGTAATGAGGTATGGAAAGGGGAAGGATGGCCGGAGGAATGGAAGAAGGAGGTGGTGGTGTCGGTAAGGAATAAAGGGCAGGGAGAGGAGGTAAGGGACTATAGGGGGGTGTCGATAATGCCGACTATGTATAAAATATATACGGCGGCATTGTCGTAAAGGGTAAGAGAGGAGGTGGAAGGGAAGGGATTGATTCCACCGAATCAAACGGGCTCCAAAAAAGGGATGGGGACATTGAATAATGTTTTTGTGTTGAATTACTTAATAAACAGACAGATAAGGAAAAAAGAGGGAAAATTGGTGGCCTTATTTGTGGACTTAAAAGCGGCGATTGATTCGGTGGATAGGGGAGTATTGGTGGAAGCGTTAAAGCTGAGGGGGGTAAACTGGAAGGACTGGTGGAAAGGGTGGATGAGATTTTGAGAGAAACGAAGAGAAGGG
>NW_017296121.1:22518-23282 GCF_001594075.2 Trachymyrmex cornetzi | reverse complement strand
GTTATTGAGATCCGATAATCTCGATCTGCCGCAACTCGTCGGTTCGCGTAAAGGAAGCACGGCAGTGTCGCTCTGCGCAACTTAGCGCCGAGACACTACCAGTGTCTCCAGATATACCGAGCGCACCGCGCTCTCATCGCATACGGTGACCGGGGGTCACCGTAGCGGCATCCGGCGAGTTGTTCCTGCCGGGAACGATGCATTTACGTGGGTGCATCGTTACAAAGTATTTAGAATATACGTTGCAGAGAAATGGGGGACAGGAGGAGCGTGTAAAGGAAAGGGTGGCGAAAGCAGCGACAGTGATGGGACAGGTATGGGGGATCGGGAAAAGGAGATTTGGTAAGGATTAGAAGAAGAGGGTATGGTTGTTTGATGCGTTAATATGGGCGATGGTTAGTTGTGGGGTGGAAATATGGGGATGGAAAGAGAGAGGGGGGAGGATGGAGAGATTAAAAGATAGGTATTTAAGGTGGGTGGAGGGAGGAACACTAGGTTATATGATAAGGGAGGAAATACAAAGAGGAAATTTAAGAGGTAGGGCAGGAAAAAGAGCGTGGGCATTTGAGGAGAGATTGAAGGGGGAAGGGGGAAAGTTGTTGGCGCGGTTATGTTTGGATGAGATGGGGAGAATATAAGGAAGGGGAAAAGGTTAGAAGGATGGGAGGGAAAAAGGGGGCAATATTTTAGGGATAGGGAGGTAGAGTTAGGAAGATGACAAGGGGAAGAATTAGAAGGCGAGATCAAGATTGAAGAGTTGCAGG
>NW_017296121.1:16775-20851 GCF_001594075.2 Trachymyrmex cornetzi | reverse complement strand
ACGCATGTCAACGAGGCAAATCGAAAGAGAATTAGGTATTCCGAAATCAACAAGTCACATCTTGACCACTCATAACTTCCATCCCTACCATATCACTTTGGCACAACAATTAACATTCAATGATTTTCAACAAAGACTAGAATTTTGTAGGTGGACAAATAATGTTAAATCGTGATCGAACATTTTTCAGATTTGTTTTATTTATTGATGAAGCAATTTTTCACAACACTGGACAATTAAATCGACATAATTCTCATTATTGGTCTGTTGAAAACAAACGGTTGTATAGAGAAGTTAATCATCAACATCACGGGAGCCTCATTGTATGATGTGGCATATTAAACGGAAACCTTATCGGTCCTTATATCTTTGACGAAAATATTAATGGTAATAATTATTTACACTTTCTACAACAAAAATTGCCGGCGTTGCTTAAAGATATCGATCTGGATACAAGACAACATATGTTCTTTCAACAGGTTGGTGCGATTGCCTACTGGAGTAGAAGAGTTAGAAACTATTTAGATCTCACATTCCCAGGTAGATGGATAGGACGCGGTACCAGTGTCATGGTGTCCTAGATCTCCAGACTTGTCAAGCCTAGATTTCTCTTTATGGGGATACTTGAAAAACGTAGTATATTCAAAAACACCCACAACAAGAGAGAATATGATGGAGCGTATAACTCTTGCCTGCCGTAGCATTCCAAGAAATATACTTTTATCGACAGTTGACAGTTTTGAACGTCGAGTTCAATTATGTGTGGATTTTAATGGACAAGTATTCGAACACTTATTAAGATCATAATCATTTCGCATGAAAACTAGATTCTGATACGAATCGACCGGATCAGGCCCGATTTTGCTTTAATTGGCCGGATCAGCCCCGATCTTGCTTTAGTCGGCCGGATCAGTCTCGATCTTACTTTAATCGGCCGGATCAGCCCCGATCTTGCTTTAGTCGGCCGGATCAGCCCCGATCTTGCTTTAATCGACCGGATCAGTCCCCATCTTGTTTTATAATTTATCTAGTACTTAACGAAAAGTATCTTAATTATAGTGTTTTGGAAAGCTTTCGAGATGAGCTGTAAGAATATGCAATGAGAAATAAGGGGTTCCATTTAAAAAATTAAAGGTGACCTTCACGTGACCTTCAGAGGACTATCCAAGGTCAAATCGATGGCACCATCTTATGTCGCCCTTCGAGTCAAACTTTTGTCTGAAACATTTTTGTTTACTGGATTTAGTTTTCGAGATATTTGGCTGGATCGTTTAAAATGGAACACCCTGTATATCTATCTATCTATCTACTTAGTAAGTCGGTTGCCTACATGCCTATATAATTTACCCGATAATAAACTCATGTTTACTTATCAATCCTTCTCGGATCCATTCCTTAAAACGTAAAATTTAACTGATCGTCGAATTAAGATATCATTTACGTTCGGTTTCAGGAGTAAGCTTGGTAAGATCGTAACAAAGCTTTGAATATTTTTTCTCTGTCAAACGAAATAAATAATAATTAGCGTCCGTCTACTAAGTTTATTATACGCTATCTCACACATATTCCTAAATGAGTGCTCTACAAAAATTTAATTATCCACCGTTTACAATTTTTACTTTTTATTTAAAACAATTACCTGTACAACTCATTTAAATTCCTGTTCAACATAATGTCACCAAAAATACAAATGCGATTGCAATTCTTTCTTAGGCAAACGAGAAGATGCTTCAATAATCAGTCTTATAGTATGATTCAAATACAGGTTGCTATACCAAACTGGTCCAGCTTTCAAAAGTAAAGTTTTTAGTAGTTTAGTCAGTTGAGGTAAAGTCGACGAGTGGCACCAATAATACCTAAAAACGAATTTTATAAAAAAGGCCTCAAACATAATAATACATAGATAACAATATTACTTGTGTTTGTTACATATAATACTTCAGAATGGATATGCAATAGCTCCTGACAGACTTGGGAAATTGTTCGCTGCAGTTAAACAGAGATGTAAACCATAAGTGAATTTGACAAAGTCCCAAATTTTGTTCCAAACATTCTTCCGTAAATTCCATTCCAGAAAATTTTTTTGATGTTTTCTGGATTGCTATACCAAACTGGTCCAGCTTTCAAAAATAAAGTTTCTAGTAGTTTAGTCAGTTGAGGTAAAGTCGACCAGTCGCACCAATTTTAATAATACCTGAAAATGAATTTCGTAAAAAAGGGCTCATACATAATAATAATTACACTGAGGGACGTGATTCTTGCGGTTTGAATAAAAGATATCATTTCCGATGTATTTTCGCGCGCTGAACACGAATCCGGTAATAAAATTGCTCTATCACGTCAGGTTTGTAGGAAAAGTGATGGTAAAAGTGTAAAAATTGACGTTTTTTGACATATCTATGATTTTTTTTGTTAGCGAAGTGAATTTTTTTTCTACTTTCGTTTACGCCATCTTGAAGTGCGAACTTTTATCTTTAAAATATATTTTTTTTAACACCGTAAGTTTTTTTTTCACCGAGTTAATTTCTGCGTAGTCACGCAAAGAAAAACGTTCTGTGCCAAAAATGTTTTGGAAGAAGTTTTAAAACTGTGTGATGATATTTTAGTAGCAAGGTTTTTAAGGTCACTAAATTCGAATCTGAAGTCAAATTTTCGAAATTCAAAATGGAGAATTTAATATGGCGGAAAAATTTGTCATCGCAAAAAATTTTTCTCACAAACATTTGTCATATGCGCTTTAATTTAATTTAAAAAATAACACTATTAATTTTGAAATTTTAATCATTTGTAAAAGAATTTCAAATTTAAATTTAATATAATGACCTTAAAAGCCTTGCTACTAAAATCATCACACAGTTCATAAAATTTTTTTTTCGAAAACGTTTTTCTTTGTGTAACTACGCAGAGATTATCTCGGTGAAAACAAAATGTACGGCGTTAAAAAAAATATATTTTAAAGATAAAATTTGGCACTTTAAGATGGCGCAAACGAAAGTAGAAAAAAAAATTTACTTTACTAGGAAAAAAATCACAAATATGTCAAAAAACGTCAATTTTGACATTTTTAACTTCACTTTTCTCAAAAACGTGACGTGATAGAGCAATTTCATTGCCGGATTCGTGTTCAGCGAAAAAATACATCGGAAATGGTATCTTTTATTCAAATAGCAGAAAAAAAGTCTTAAAACGTCGCGCAGTGTTACTTGTGTTTGTTACATACGCATATTTGCGCCACATGAAAACTGTGTCGCTTGGCTTCGCGAACCGAGTTATTAATTGTTATTAATTAAAGTTGACAGATATCCATATTAGGAAATCTGTTGCATCGATGGTATAGAGGATTAAACAAATTTTCTGCTTTACAAACAAATATTTAACCAAGACAAATACTCTGCTGTAAAAATAAAAATTATATAGACAGTAATTTGTATTTTTAAAACAAAAAACTTGTTTTTAAAGCAGAAAATTTGTGTAATTGAAACAGAAAATACTTATTCTAGTTTCAATTACATATTCTTACGTCCTTCTATGCCATTCATATGACGGATTTCCTAACCTGAATAGTCATCAAGTTTAACGATTAATATCTCGGTCTATAGGGTAAAACGATATATTTCTTTTTACCAGATTCGTTCATTACGTGCAAAAATTTGCCGAGCAAGTCTAATTTATGTATGTAGAAGCAGAAAATCACTTGGTGTTCTTTTAATCCAGATCCAGATGACGGATTTCCTAACCTAAACTATCTCACTTTAGGTCCGTTTTTTGTGATTGAAGTGTACACTTTTGGAACTTAAAGTGAGATAGATATACGTTTAATATTTGTTTAAAGCGAGAAAGAAAGTTCTAGAATAATCTAATACAGGAACAGAAAACAGACCATTCAATTCCAAAAGTGTATACTAGTTTATCAGCCTCAGCCACAGAAAACAGACACATGTGTGATGTGATCATGCATGCCAGCGCCACATTTGTCTCTTACGCCAAAAATTCCAAAAAGACATTAACCACACCACTCCGTAGAGGCGACGACGACGACGTCGACGACAATGACGTTTCTTAATATACAGGGTGAC
>NW_017296121.1:8965-16226 GCF_001594075.2 Trachymyrmex cornetzi | reverse complement strand
GTAACATTCGAGCCTTATAACTCGAGAAGTACTTAATGAAAAAATATTTTATTATAGTGTTTTGGAAAGTTCTCGAAATAAGCTACAAGAATATTCAACGAAAAATGGGGCTTCCCACTTAAAATAATGACCTTGACCTTCAAATGACCTTGAAAATGAAGGATAAGGTCATTGTCAAGGTCATAGTTCAATCAGCCTCTTTATATTCAATAATTTTTGTTTTAAACATTTTTTTATTTAATCGCGATGTTTCGAATTATTTGGCTGTCTAAGTTAAAATGGGTCACCCTGTATAAAGTTTCAAATTCGTATTTTGCGTCGCAATATCTCCGCTCGTCGAGCACGTAGAGAAAAATAAAAACACTTTTATTATATATCCCGAGCGGTTGCAATTGATTGAGCACACTTAGAACTTGATCGATTCAGCCCTTATTGAGATACGATAATCTCGATCTGCCGTAACTCGTCGGCTCGCGTAAAGTAGCCACAGTAGTGGCGCTGCGCGTAGCTTAGCGCCGAGACACAAACAGTGTCTCCAAATTTATCTAGGAAGAACCGCGAGATCGCTGACACGTTAAGCGTCGAAAACGATTTTTTTTAAGTGATCGGTGACACGTCGTCGATGTTGCAGTTCGATAGGGGTAGACAAAAGGACAAAGAAGTTGCAAATGGAATATACAGGGTGTCCCATTTTAAATGATCCAGCCAAGTATCTCGAAAACTGAACCCAGTACACAAAAATATTTCAGACAAAAGTTGTTTGACTCGAAGGGGGACATAAGATAGTGCCATCGATTTGACCTTGGATAGTCCTCTGAAAGTCACGTGAAGGTCACCTTTAATTTTTTAAATGGAACCCCTTATTTCTCATTGCACATTCTTACAGCTCATCTCGAGAGCTTTCCAAAACACTATAATTAAGTTACTTTTCGTTAAGTACTAGTTAAGTTATAACGAAAGATCGGGACTGATCCGGACGATTAAAGCAAGATCGAGACTGTTCCGGCCGATTAAAGCAAGATCGGGGCTGATCCGGCGGACTAAAGTAAGATCGGGGCTGATCCGGCCGACTAAAGCAAGATCGGGCCTGATCCGGTCGATTCATATCAGAATCTATTCTTCATGAGAAATGATTATGATCTTAATAAGTGTTCGAATATCTGTCCATTATTATTCGCACATAATAGAACTTGACGTTCAAAACTGTCAACTGTCAACTGATAAAAGTATATTTCTTGGAATGCTGCTGCAGGCAAGAGTTATACCAGGTAGGTAAATATGAAATCGGAATTTTTTAATGGAAAATACACGTTTATTGCATGAAAATGATAAAAAAAATTTTATTCGAAGTATTGCCCATCGCTAGCTATACATTTTTCCCACCTGTGTGACAATTTGTGGATGCCACGCCAAAAAAATTGTTGCTCTTTTGAGCTAAATCAGTCATCCAGCCATTTTCGTACATCTTCGTAAGAAGTGAAACGCTGCTGAGCAAATGCGTGTCCCATCGATGCAAATAAGTAGTAATCGGACGGAGCCAATTCTGGAGAGTAAGCCGCATGCGAAAGTATTTCCCAACCAAACGCCTCAATCGTTTCCTTTACCAGTTTTGTTGTGTGTGCATTAATCATGAATCAAAATCACTTTGTGTTGCCTTTTTTGATATTCCGGTCGTTTTTCACGCAAAGCTTGATTCAAATTGATCATTTGTTGTCGGTAGCGTTCAGTATTATCGGTTTCGCCAGGTTTTAGCAGCTCATAATAGATCACACCTTTCTGATCCCACCAAACACAGAGAATTATCTTCCGTCCATAGCGATTTTGCCTTGCAGTCGATGTCGATGGTTCGCCTAATTCTAGGCCTAGAATTAGGCGGACCATCGACATGATCGACCATGATCATTTAGCTTAAGGTTCTCAAAATATATCCACTTTTCATCGCCAGTCACAATTCGATGGAGAAATTACTTTCTTTTGTACCTGGTCAGCAACATTTCGCAAGTGGTTTTTCGGTTTTCCTTCTGTTTTTCATCCAGTTCATGTGGAATCCATTTTCCCATCTTCTGGATCTTTCCCATGGATTTCAAACGTATGGAGACGGCTTCTCGTGTCACATTCTATTGATCCGCGAGTTGTTGAGTTTGAACGTCATCCTCATCCAACAATGCTTGCAATTCGCTGTCTTCAAACTTTTTCGGTCATTCTCCACGTTCTTCGTTTCTCATGTCAAAATCGTAATTTTTGAATTTTTTAATCCACTCAAAGCACTGTGATTTATCAGGAGCATGCTCACCGTAAGCTTCGGCAAGCATTCGATGCGATTCTGCAGCAGTTTTCTTCAAATGGTAACAGAAAATCAATACTGTCCGCAATTCGTAGTACAAAATCCAGGTACAAAATTCGACATGTTCAACACGATTACAAACTGTACTGTTGTATGAAACTTGTACCGTTGTGAGTTGAAAATTTTTGTCAGATGTCAGAACAAGGAAATGGCGTCAGTGACGCGGTCTGACGGCAACTACATTGACAGCAATGGCCATCTATTGGTAAAGTCCGGTTTTATATTTACATACCTGGTACGCTCCATCATGTTCTCTCTTGTTGTGGGTGTTTTTGAATATACTACGTTTTTCAAGTATCCCCATAAAAAGAAGTCTAGACTCGACAAGTCTGGAGATCTAGAACACCATGACACTGGTCCATCGCGTCCTATCCATCTACCTGGAAATGTGAGATCTAAATGGTTTCTATCTCTTCTACTCCAATACGCAGGCGCACCATCCTGTTGAAAGAACATACGTTGTCTTGTATCTAGATCGATATCTTCCATCAACGCCGGTAAGATTTGTTGTTGAAAGTGTAAATAATTATTACCATTAACGTTTTCGTCAAAGAAATAAGGGCCGATAAGGTTTCCATTTAATATGCCACACCAATGAGGCTCCAGCGATGTTAATGATTAACTTCTCTATTCCAACGTGGGTTTTCAACAGACTAATAATGAGAATTATGTCGATTTAATTGTCCAGTGTTGTGAAAAGTTGCTTCATCACTAAATAAAACAAATCTTTGATCACGATTTAACATTATTTGTGCCCACTTACAAAATTCTAGTCTTTGTTGAAAATCATTGAGTGTTAATTGTTGTGCCAAAGTGATATGGTAAAGATACAAGTTATGAGTGGTCAAGATCATGTGACTTGTTGATTTTGGAATACCTAATTCTCTTTCGATTTGCCTCGTTGACACGCGTGGATTAATAGCTATCATTCCCAATAGGGCAAGTAGTGTTGGATCATCCCTTTCTGGTACGTTAATATGACATCTTTGTCGTTATTGACGTTGACATTGTCGTTGACGCTATACAAGTTTGGAAATCGTACAATGATTTGGATGTCGTCTATGAGGAAATCGATTACGATACAATACCGCTGTTTGTCGATAATTATTATGGCATTCTCTAAGTACCAGAACAATATCAAAAATTTCGTTCAAAGTATATTCCGGCATTTTGCGTACATTAAGTTACAAGATAAAGTAAGAGCCGATAGATTTATTATCCTGGTTGATATTGGACGACTAAGAAACATTTACTCCTTTACGGATCATTCTTTGCCATCAACCAGTATGGATCAATCCCGTTTGGACGGACCGATTAAGATAGAAAATGTTGCGTGAGTATAAAGTTCAGCGCTCGGAATCAATTGCCCTTTTCGGTCAGATTTTTGAGGAGACGCTTACTGTCCCCCCACTACCGCTCCAGACTCTATACCCGAGCCATCGATCGCGCGCGTAACGCTGAGCCTCAGGGGCGTCTGTGACAAATACATTAGGCCCGTATCTTCCATGAAATTTTTAATTATTTAGCAAAACTATTTTTTAGACAAATAATATCTTTTATATTTTGAATATAACGTACAAAAATTTATTATTAAATTATTAAATTGTGTAAAGTAATTACACAGTGATAATCAAAGCATATACAACCATTTACTTTATTAGGAACCATATTTCTTATAATTCATAAAGAAATAAAGTAGATATACTAGGGGGATTCTAACCTTGGTCCTCCGTGTGGTGTGCGGGGCGCGGGGGGTACTTGTGGGCGCGGTGGGAAGAAGCGCGGGGTACTTGTTGGCGTGGGGAAGGAGGGGAAAGCGCAGGGAAGGTCCCGGCGCTATCGGTGTTCACGTAAACACCGATAAAAATGATACGTGCCGCCATACGTATCATTGGGGACCGCCGCCGCCCTCGCCCCGCCGCACAGTGGGGCGAAACGCCCGAAAATCGGACATTGCCTTATTTTCGTATAATCTTATTTTTAATAGAAGAATTCGAAATTTAGTAAAAATAAATAAAGTAAATGCATGAAATACAAATGAGTGTATATTTTTACATTATTTTTACCATATACAAGGTGTTCCAAAGAAGTGTATCGAATTCAAAAGCATCTTTTCCATATAATATGGATATTTTACAAGTTATGCATATTTGATAAGTATATTCTGTATATTTTTATATGATTAGATATATTTGTAATATATACCGAAAATATAAATTTCTAAAAAAGTATATTTATTTTATTTTGAAATAAATAAATGCACATATATATAAATAAATTTTTCATTTTAATATTATATACCTATTTAAAATTGTCATGTCGTATTACGCTATTAGCGTTTTTATGTAGTTTGGATTTAATTTTTGTTCTTAGCGTCATCTGAGATCAACGACTAGAATGTAGCAAATAGATATATCTGATTTCTTTGGGGTGCTTGTTTATTGTGAGTCTCCTTGCCTCTCACATTTTTGGAATATATGTCACAATGAAAATTATTTTTATTAATTTATTCTTTCATCATTATTGAACTCTAAAAGATTTTGAACTTCCTCAGAGAGTTCTTTTGTTTTATTGTCAATAATTTTTCGTGATGATGAAACAATAGGATCACTGCGCGCAACGCAGTGTGCTTTATCGCGCCATTATAACTTCGAACATAATTTTTTCATATTAGGGGTGCCCAGGGGTGGGAACAATTATAGGTTTTTGTAAACTAGACACTTTCCCCAATCGATTGATGTAACGCAGATGTTGGACCGTTTTGGACTGTAAACTTTTTGATACTTTGAAGTTTTGAATTTTGATTACATGAATTTCATTTTTTGCAATATATTTATTATGCATATCCAAATCATTTTTCGATATAACAATAATTTCTACATTGAATTTGAAGCTTATTTTGGAGGTTATAAAAGTTTTAAATATCATTTTGATCTAGTTTTTATAAAGGAGCTCTCTGAAGCAATATGTATTGAATCGATAGAACCTTACTAGTTACTCCAAATACGAACTTCGTTAAATATTTTCAGTAAGAATTTTAATCAAAATTAATGATCAAAACATATTTTTATATCCATTGGGGTATGAAAAATAAGAAAATGTACCGAAATAAGAAATTTTTAGAAATTTATCGCTATCTCATGTACCTACCATCTTTTTCTCGATTCATTCTCGTCTTCTCCTATCTCTCTTTGTCTTTTTGCGCCCAAAACCATTTTATATGTCGCATGTTCTGATGATGATATCATCAATGTAATATGATACAAATGTCACGTGACCAAGTAAGTGATATAAAATAAAAATTAATTTTAAACTACGGATTGCTCGCGTTTATTTTTCGTATTTGTTATTCGTTCTTTTTTCTTACAATGTATAGGTACATATGGCTAGGATACGTTGGATGGGAAGTAAAGAAAGTACATATATTTGATGTGAACGACAAAATTTTTTATTCACATATTATTACATTAGGTTTTTTTCCGTGTGTATTAAAAACTAAAGCTAATAGCTCGCAATCGACGAGCTGATGTCCATTGAAAATATTGCTATCGCGTATAGCGTCTTCGGACGCGATGTTGGAGAATCGCGTATACTTGACATCGACCATATCGACAAGTCGAACTAATCGTTCAAACGTTACATCGATACATTCGTCAAACGCAAACATGCGGCGTAGCGTCGTTTCGGTCATCGTAATGCGTATGGATGAAGAATCGAGGCGTACGAGCGTAGCATCGTTCAGCGTGCAAACTCTAACGGTTAGCAGTCCAACGCTTATAAAATTGTCTTTGTGTTCGCTTCGCAACATTTTGTAAATATTCCATCGCTGCTCGTAGAGGCCCTTCCACGTTTCGAGAGACAGTGACAGTTCATGTCCGCGATGAACTCTCAGGGCGATTTCCACGTAACTTGGTGGACCAACGCTGATTTCAATTTCAAATACTTGTAGCCCGTAGCCGTCAGATTGTAACGTCTGCTCAGTAAACGCACCGCGCGATGCTCTATACTGTGTACGTACGTAATGTTAAAAAAAAACGTTTCTTTTTGCGTATAGAATTAAAACTTACATGTTACTGCAGTCCTTCGTTTCGTACGATGTATTGCTCTATTTGGCGAAGTACATTTTTCAACCGTCTGTACAAGTGGGTATCGCAAGACTAATTGTACCAGTGATGCACATTTGGCTCCTCGGCAACACGGAAAACCGCCCCACCATTTCGCCGCTGCGCGAGAGCGAGCGAGACAGTGAGACTCGCTGTCTCGCTCGCTCTCACGCAGCGGCAAAGTGGTGGGGGGGTTTTCCGTGTTGCCGGGGAGCCAAATGTGCATCACTGAATTGTACCCGCGTAAATTGCGGCGTATATGGTAAAACTTTTAGAATCGAAGGGGGGGGTAATCACTCCCCATTTTTTTCCAAGAATTGCGAACGTGTCGTGTTACGTTTTATCGCGTTTTTTTCTACGTATTTTCTTTGTTCGCGAGTTTATCAATGTTGTATCGCGTTTTTCTACGTAATTTCTTTATTCGCGAGTTTATCAATGTTTATACTTTATGGTTTATATTTCGATGGCATTGGTGACGTTGATGATGTTGACGACTTTGATGCTTTTTCCCCAGGACATTCCCAATATCTCGCTTCCTCCTTCTTCTTCGGCGGTGGACTTGGCGGACCTTCCGGCAAGAGACGATACCCCTTTCGTTCGACCGACTTTTAGTGTATGTAGTCTCTTACTCGATCCATGTCTTAACGCTCGTAATTGAAGCTTACAATTGAATGAAAAAAAACCTTATACACTGCCTATATACATTGCATATACGAGGTGTGATCAAAAAATAAGGTGACTTTTCATTTTTATAAAAAAATATTCATTTATTAATCCAAAATTATGTTATCCCCTTCAAAATAATCCCCCTCTG
>NW_017296121.1:8643-8851 GCF_001594075.2 Trachymyrmex cornetzi | reverse complement strand
CTTCCACTGGGATGATTGGGCTTTGGTTTCGACGTCATAACCATATACCCATGTTTCGTCACCAGTTATAACCCTTTTGAGCAGATCAGGATCATCATTAACGTCGTTCAACATGTCTTGGGCGATGTTCATGCGACGCTGCTTCTGATCAAAATTAAGCAGTTTTGGAACGAATTTCGCTGACACACGTGTCATACCCAAAACATCC
>NW_017296121.1:8288-8499 GCF_001594075.2 Trachymyrmex cornetzi | reverse complement strand
TGGGGCGTCCAGAGCGAGGTTCATCGTTAACATTTTCTCGGCCCTCTTGGAATAACTTATACCATTTATAAACATTTTTTTTTGCTCAAAGTTGACTCAGCGTACGCCATTGCCAACATTTCAAGAGTTTTTGAATACTTAATACCATTTTTTACACAAAAATTAATACAAACTCTCTGTTCCATTATTTTCAACAGCAAAAAATCGCCGA
>NW_017296121.1:2609-3617 GCF_001594075.2 Trachymyrmex cornetzi | reverse complement strand
TGCCGCCGAAGTCTACGCAATTGTGAACGATCTCGCGCGCCTGCACGAATGGGCAACCCGTCATACTGACCTGTATGTTGGTGCAACACCCTGTACAGAGCGCGCGAAATTCAAAAAGTCACCTTACTTTTTGATCACACCTCGTATGCACTGTCAGATCGGACATGTCACGTTCATACATACACGTTCATACGTACACGTTTATACATACACGTTCATACATACACGTTTATACATACACGTTCATACGTAGACGTTCATACGTACACATTTATACATACACGTTAATATATACACATTCATACAAGTTTATACATATACATTCATACATACACGTTCATACGTACACGTTCGTACATACACGTTTATACATACACGTTCATACGTACACGTTTATACATAAACGTTAATACATACGCGTTCATAAATACACGTTTGTACGGATACGTTCGTACATACACGTTCGTAAATGCACGTTCGTACATACACGTTAATACATACATACACGTTCATACATACACGTTCATACGTACACGTTTATACGTACACGTTCATACATACACGTTAATACATACACGTTCATACATTCCCGATCATACATACACATCTATACATATACGTTCGCACATACACGTTCAAACGTACAAGTATATGTATTACAAAGGAAGAGAAAAAGAAATAAGTAATCAATACGTTAACGTATTTTTATTTAAAAATTCTTTTGCAACCACCAGTTATACATTTTAAATACGTTTTGATAACGCGCAGATCTCAATATGTTGTCCACATCGAATAGTATTAGGAACATCCAGAGTAGTCAATGATTCCATGTCTTCGTACACTGTGTCTAACGTCTCGATGTACATGCGTTCTCGTTTTCCGTCCAGAAGCAAGTTCCATAGCCACGTTCGTTTTCACGTCCCTTGACGTACACGATAGCATCATCTTCAAATACAGCCGCCGTGATCAGGCGTTTCGCCTCGCTGTACGGGACCATCCCGTCCTTCC
>NW_017296121.1:0-924 GCF_001594075.2 Trachymyrmex cornetzi | reverse complement strand
GATCCCAATCTCTAGAAACTTGTACGCTGTCGGTGTCAATGCGAATATTCTTCTCAAAATTGTACGAGAAGACGCGCTGTAATGAAGAAGAACAAACGAATGAGTAATCTATAGAGAAAAATTTTTCACAAATACAATTGAAATACTTACTTGGGCGGTTCATGTTGAACGTAAGAATCCATAGCACTGAAGATCACTGCAAAACGAATCTGTCGGAACGACTGACGCAGTATCCTTATTCCATTCTCTATTTAAATCATATCCCCTCCAACAATTCTTGTAACAGAAAAATTTTTTAGACACATCTAGTGATGACATCAATGTAATCTAATATTGCAAATTGCAGCGTCTGCAAATTTGCAAGTTCCAATGCAACTTTGTCAGCGTAATGCAAAAATTTTTTTCAAGGGCATTCGACATGTTGCAATATGTTTTGCGATGACATCATCATTTTTGACACACGTGCAAAATGCACCCCTTACAATAAACGACACATCCGGTGATGACATCAATGTAATCTAATACAGCGAAAAATACTACATTTGCAAATATATAACTGCTTTGTCAGCGTAATATAAGAAATTTTTTCAAGGATATTCAACATGTTACGACATGTTATGCGGTGACATCATCAATTTAACACGTGCAAAAGTGCACCCCTTACAATAAAAGACGCATCCGGTGATGTGACATCAATGTAACCTAATACAGCAAAAATGCAACATTTGCAAATATATAACTGCTTTGTCAACGTAATATAAGAAATTTTTTCAAGGACATATTCGGGAATGCATCATCAATTTAACACCTGCAAAAATGCAACATTTGCAAACATACAACTGCTATGTCAGCGTAATATAAGAAATTTTTTCAAGGACATACTTTGCGATGACATCATCAATGTAATATGATACAAAACACCTG
>NW_017296120.1:153671-153940 GCF_001594075.2 Trachymyrmex cornetzi | reverse complement strand
CACAGACTGACTTCCCGCAAAATTCCTCGCGGATATTTGTATGACCATTACCGGTCAATGACACCAAAATGCAAGCGTCAGACTTTTCGACACGTTCGGTGATGACATTAATGTAATCTGACACCACAATTGCAGCGTCTGGAAATTTGCAAGTTTCAATATGACTTTGTCCCCGTAATATAAGAAATTTTTTTTCAAGGACATTTGACATGTTTCGCAATGATTAATGTAATATGATACAAATGCAACGTTACCAAATAATAAAATAT
>NW_017296120.1:148677-149064 GCF_001594075.2 Trachymyrmex cornetzi | reverse complement strand
ATTGCTGGAGCACAGTCGACATCATCTTCTGCTATCAGTAGAATTTCATCGCCATTAATTTTATCGAGCATCGCCGTGTTCAAAGTCGTGCACAAATAACACGTGGGTAATAAACATATTGTATCAACCGGTAATTGATTCATATAAGTGCAAAGTTCATTCAATCTTTCATCGCAACTTCCTTTGAAATTAATTTTTCTCGACTGGAGAACATTGATGTCAGAATCCATTACCAAACCTATCCGAATTCTAGAAAGTATCTCGCGGTATGTGTTGTCACATCTTTGTCGCATATTAATCAAAAGTTCGTATTCGAACAATCTCCACAAATCAGATCCACCCATGATACCTAAATACTTCTGAATCTCTGATCGAGACATTATAACG
>NW_017296120.1:147819-148253 GCF_001594075.2 Trachymyrmex cornetzi | reverse complement strand
GCAGAATCTGATTTTTATTTTGCAAAACTTCGCATACTCTATCGAAGACTCTTTTCTGGTCTTCGTTCAATCGCGACATCATTTGCGATAAATCAATCGAGACGTCAATCTCACCAAAATCTTCCAGATCTTTCATCGCGCCGTCAACTTCTATCGGATTACAATCCAATTCATCGTCGTCGGATCTCTCTCTGTCTGCTTTCAACTCATTTTCGCGCATCGCGATTAATTCAGCTACGTTCTCAAAAGCTTTCTGTATTTCTTCGAGCCTTTCGTGATATTTCATCGCCTTCGTCAAAGCAGACTCTGAATTCTTAAAGGCATCCGTGTAAGTCTCGTAGCGCCTTTCAGTTCACTCAAATCTCTCCACGGTTTAAACAAAAGAAGTAGCGAATAAAAGTATTTTTCGGGTTCAGTTTTAACATTAAATCGAT
>NW_017296120.1:145424-145729 GCF_001594075.2 Trachymyrmex cornetzi | reverse complement strand
CTAGACACCCACTTCTTCGACGGCGAACAGCTAGATGCTTATTTCCTCGACGGCGAACACCTAGACTCCAACTTCCTCGACGGCTTACATGTAGACAGCACCTAGATACCCACTTCTTCGACGGCGAACACCTAGACGCCCACTTTCTCAACGGTAAACACTTAGAGACCCATTTCCTCGACGGGGAACACCTAGACACTCATTTCCTCGACGGCGATCACCTAGTCTCCAACTTCCTCAACGGCGGACACCTCAACACCCACTTCCTCGACGGCAAACATCTAGACGCTTAATTCCTCGACGGC
>NW_017296120.1:143089-145045 GCF_001594075.2 Trachymyrmex cornetzi | reverse complement strand
TCCGGGGTAAAAAATAAGGGGTTCCGTTAAAAAAAAATCGACTTGACCTTAAAATGATCTTGAAGGTCGAGGTCAAGGTCAATGTCAAGGTCACATGCGAACGTGAAATCTTCCTCTGTTTCCATTTCCGTGGTAAAAAATGAGGGATTCCATTAATAAAATCGACTTGATATTAAAATGACATTGAAGGTAACGGTGAAGGTCAAGGTCAAGGTCATATTCGGACGTAAAATCTTCCGCTCTTTCCACTTCCGGGTTAAAAAATAAGGGGCTCCATTTGAAAAAATTGACTTGATATTGAAATGACCTTGAAGGTCATCGTCAAGGTTATATATATAGGCAGTGTATAAAGCTTTTTTTTGTTCAATCGTAAACTTTAGTTGGGAGCGTTAAGAAATGACCGAGTGAAGAGAAATATATATATGTATACATATGTATATACACACACATAACATATATATATATGAATGTATCTATATACGTAAAAGATGACAACACGATATATGTACTATGGAAAAACATAACGAAGAACATAATCATTTTATCTGCTATACTTACATCAACGATATTTTATATCTCACTTCTTCGTGGCATTATTAAGTATCTAGAGAACAGCGTTCAATAGATATTGGTAGGCTATCGAACTGCTGATGAACTATTAGCGAAAAATGTATGGGATTAATCGGTAAAGTATCCTTTGAAAAAGTGTGAGCAATTGCGTTGAGCCTAAAATACTAGTCTGTAAATAGAATATTCATACTGCATCTCCAAACCTTGCGAGGATTTTACATGACTGACTGACTGACTGACTGAATACATTTTTATAACTTTTTTTTGTTGATAATGACTGATTTGTCAATTGACTGACTAACAAGGAGTGACTGATCTATCGCTGAGGCGTTTTACGAGCATGAGTTGCATCGCGCTACTCATCTGGACGTGTATCTCGTGGAGAAAGTACTGCGCAGGAAGGGAGACAAGGTGTACGTCAAGTGGCTGGGATTCGATGGATCGCACAATTCGTGGATACATGAAAAAAACAATGTCATTCGATACAATTTTAATTCGTGTATTTTTTTTATACAAATATGAGGTGTAAATTATAATGATTGTAATACATAATAATAACATATATAATATGTATATAAATGTAAAAAAGATATACATAAAATGTAAATTAAAATAATAATAATAATAGTGCATATAAAGAATTTAAAAAAGAAACATAATATAAAACATATGATACATTGGTATTACGAAGGTATCCGGCAATGCCCCCATGGTAACGTTTTCGTCGAGTCAGGTACTACGTATCGTTTGTCGTCGTATGGACTCAGAGCGATTTTTGATTCGGATATCGTGTATACCTCGTGTAATTTAGAACGTATACACGATTGCCTGCGAGTCATCTCGGTCTCTTCGTTCTAACACCGCGTGTAATCTTCGAACGTTATCGTTCGCGCTACGACGTTACTCTTTACGCCTTTCGCTTTTTTAGCGTCCTTCTTGCCGTCCACCCTCACCGCGTACATCTTCGCTCTGAGTCCAACGAATTCAGTCATTATCGCACCGTTGTTCTCGTCCTTCATCAGCCCGGGTACCTTTTTATTCGCGAGAGGCATACCGTACGCGTTGTCCTCTGGATAATCGAATCTAGCGATATCGCGTTTCATAATCTCGTAAGCATCGTCGCATTCTATGCGGTAAATGAGACTGTCCGTGTCGGTGTACATAATTTGACACTTGTCGCGATACATCGGTGACATGTACTCGTGGTGAAATTCGTACAAGCAGACTTTCGATATGTTAAGTATGCACATACCCACGTAAATTGGCTTGTTGAACTTCACCTCGAGTTTACGCATTTCGACAGCTATCAAATTCTCCGCAAAGACGCTGCGGCTGTGAAAATTCGGTTTTGCGATCATTGCCTCCGCGCCGCGGCCGTATCGTCAG
>NW_017296120.1:142170-142647 GCF_001594075.2 Trachymyrmex cornetzi | reverse complement strand
CGTACGGTAACGGCTGACACATCGCCCATCCGTACAGATTATTCACGTCGTAGTACATAAGGTACGACAATGGTTTCGATGGGTCGTACGAACGCATGTACTTGTTATTAGCTTGTGCGTATCTGCCGGAACATTGACTGAGGGGCCACCGCGTATACCACGCTCGATGAACATGATCATATCAATGTCGGTGAGCAACTCAAATCTTACACGCGTATGTTTCAGCATGGCGTCCCACGTGAAACCTGGCAACGTATAGTAATGCGCGGGATCGAGGCCTTAACTCGCGACGCAACTATTGCGGAAATTTTCGAAAATGTCTGCTAATAACAAGACATCGATTTTTAAGTACAGATCGCTGTACTCGCCGAGCGTTCGGATGGAGAATCGCTGCCATACGTTCACGACGGTTGCGTAATCGCTCTCGGATACTGTATCACCCGTCAATGAACTGTAAAATGATTCTCGCGGTGGTAA
>NW_017296120.1:139707-141776 GCF_001594075.2 Trachymyrmex cornetzi | reverse complement strand
TTTGTAATTCAGATTACAATTCGTATGTGCCGGACCGCGGTATCTACCGGTTAGGTGGCAATGATCGCGGACCCGCGTATCGTCCGACGCGAACGGCTTCTCGCAAATGTGGCAACACGTCGCGGTGCGGTACGCCTCCCATTGCTATGTAGACAGCGCTTCCATGGGCACGTTAGCGGATACAATATCTTTTACGCGATGTGCCAAATTTTTTAATTCTTCCGCGAACCATGATATACAATTTTCATCGCGTTGGAAGTGATATGATGATAACGAATTGTCGTACGAGCATCGCACGTAGTATCCAATGCTGAATACTTCGTGCCGCTGATACTCGTACGACGACGCATCTTCTTTGTCGGGCTTCGTCTTCCGCAGGACGCACTCCAGGTCGGCGTACACGACGAATGGTACACGCTCCATGTTGTTGTGGTTGTCGAATTCGAGCCATCTGTCGTCCCCGCTCGGCAGGCGAATGACGCAGTCGTTCAAATTTTGACAGTCCTCGCTGTGGATCTCCAACTGTGCACTCGGGCCAAAATAGTGCAGGCATCTGTAAATAGACAAATAATTTTATTTTTTTATTTTCACATAGTGTTTATATATATATATTTTTTTTCCATATTATATATTTACTTTTCTTATTATACTTACCGATCACAGAAGAATATCTTGTTCTTATTTCCAGTTAGTTGCGATCTCACGAGGCGAGATAGATCCTTTATCCACGCAAAGTGTGCTACACTGTCATTGCATGGTTCTTGCAGGTACAGCATGTTGACATGCTTCTCCTTCTTGTCGCCTGTGAGTCGCAGAGGAAGGACCTGCCCATTTTCAATGTCGTATACGTTGATCGACACCGCGTTTAAGCGTTCGAATTTCGGAATGTCTTTTAGAGTCATTGGAAACTCGATACCCGTGAGATTTAACACAGTAGTGTAATGCGGGTACGACGATTTTCTTATCTGCATGTCTTTCTGCGGGGTACAGAGCGGCGACCACTGACCACGCGAAGCACGCATTGTCCATGGTTTTCACACTGATCACCGCTCGTTTCATCGCTATGTCTCGCGGCACCTCGAAGTGACATCCCGCGTGCATGGGATTCAATTTGTTTACATTAACAGTTAGGTTGAGAATTCGAGACAGCGCCCACCCGCTGTCGCGTTCTTGAAACTCTTCGAGCGATGTCAAAATAGGCTCGACGACGTACCGTTCGTACCACTCGCGCATATCGGTGCACCGATAAATCTCGCTGTTCTTAGTAATTATACTTTTATTGTCACGTTTGTCTTTTGTGACGAAGTCGCCGTTGAACGCTGTGTTCACCTTTATACTACCGTGTCTTTCCACAGCGTCTCGCACTCGCTCCAGCACTACATCGCCAGCGTCTTCGAGAAATCGGCGAGGCTCGATATGATTATAGTTTATCACTGCGCCTGTCGTTATACGGCTCTCGAACGTTGTTTCGATTTCACGCCATCGAAGTCCGTACCCGGCGCCCACATGCACGAATCTTCCGCGCACCGAATCTTTCAAACTCTCGAGTCTCGCGATCCTCGCCATCATGGATTGTCTGTGTCCAACGGCGAGGCGCGGACGCTTGGTACGACTCTGCTCTTCCAAAAATTCTATTAGTTCGTCGCATCGTTGTTCCCATGCGACGTACTCTTTTCTAGTATTCAGCTGGGCCGCTTCCTGTACCAAATCACCCTCCATGTTATCGCTTGCGTTAACTAATGACGCGGCGCATCTAAATCTTCTCATTTTATACCATTTACTTGATCACGTGATATTTGTATCAAATTACATTGATGATGATGTCACCGTTCGAACGTGTTGTGACATGTCGCGGCATGTCCTTGAAAAGTCTTTGATTACGATAAATCTAATAAAGCCATCGACGCTTGCGAAATTACAAACGTCGCATTTTTGTTGTATTAAATTACATTGATGTTATCGCGAGCCGTGTCAAATAACATACGATGTGGTAAACACCTAGCGTAAGATTTATGAAAAATTCAAATGTTAAATGTGAATTATTAGTTACACTATGGATGATAATATAT
>NW_017296120.1:137495-139351 GCF_001594075.2 Trachymyrmex cornetzi | reverse complement strand
AAGATGGTTGGTATATGAGATAGCGCGCACGCGGTAGCGCTGCTTAATATCTCAATGCGTATAATGGTAACATTTGATAGCCGGATTGAAATATTTACAAGATGCTGCGAAACGAATACAAGGATAACTTTATAAGCGTTGGATAGCTAGCTGTCAGAATTTGCACGATGAATGATGTTACGCTCGTACGCCTCGATTCTTCGTCCATACATATTACGATGACCGAAACGATGCTATGACGAATGTTCGCGTTTTTCAGATGTATCGATGTAACGTTCGAACGATTAATTCGATTCGTCGATACGGTTGATGTCAAGTATACGCGATTCTCCAACATCGCGTCTGAAGACGCTATACGCGATAGCTACTTCTTTAACAAGTATCAGCTCGTCGATTGCGAGCTATTGGCTTCAGTTTTTAATACACAAGAAGAGAAACTCGATGTAATAATATGTGAATAAAAATTTTATCGTTCACATAATTATATGTGTACTTTCTTTACTTCCCATCCGTCCTATGTCTCGATGCGCTCCGTTTATATAAACATCTACCTACACTTCTCTTAACGCGCCGTGTCACAAATCATATACGTATGTATGTGCGTACAAACATATGCATGTATATGTATGAACGCGTATGTATGAATGCATATGTATACACGTATGTATAAGAAAAAATAGAAAAAAAGGGAATAACTGGTATGAAAATACACGTGTGCAAAATTTTCATAGGTTACAATCATTCGTTTTATTTAAATCATTCGTTTTATTTAAATCATTATGCACACTACTTAGCAATGTTGCAATGCATCGCGATCTTTAGGCTACATTATAAAGAGTATATCAACGTATAAGCAATAACATTTCTCATGACGGTACTTATGATCTAAATTGTTTTCTATACACCTGCCGCCTATAGATAAAGCCTGGGCAGGCTCGCTGCGGCGAAGGATACATCTTAGCGTCAGTCTTTGTCCGATTTTCGTTTGCTTAAGGTTCGTGTCGGTTTGTTGCGCGAGTAATTTGTGTAGAAATGTGTAAGAGTATTCAACCATTGAAGGGTAGAATACTTTTACACATTTCTGTGATTATATGCAAGTGTTATTGTGTAGTGCAGCTTGAAACGTTGAAACATGAGGTATTACGAACCGCCATCTAAAAAGAGGACGAAGAGGACACCCTCGTCGAGGGAATCGTCAACCTCGACCTCGACGAGGTGCTCCATGGCGGCGGGGGCGGGGGCGGGTCCCAATGATACGTGGTGCCACAGCATGGCTGCATGTCTACCGGTGTTTACGTAAACACCGATAGCGGCGGGAACTTCGCCCTCCTCTCCCCTCCACCCCCGCGCCATAGTTCCTCTCGCGACTGCGACGCCAGCGCCGCCTGGTGGCAGCCAGGCGGCTGTATCACTGGGTTAGAATCCCCATAGTATATCTACTCACACTCACAATAAGATTTATAGAAAGCACGCCCTCGGAAAACTGTTCGACACAACGAGAAGTCAAAGCCAAACTAGAGTTAAATTTTCAACCTACGCACTATTTATTCACTCGAAAATATGATAAAAAGGGCGCTTCCTTATTTCCTTTTCCTAAGTTTGTTTAGCTAATCACTAAGGTTCTCCACATTTTTTTGTAAATATTCTTACTTAGAAAGTCAACTATTTCTTATTTGCTAAAATCTTTTCTAAGTTGAATGATCTATTTTTTTCCTTACCGTACAATCGACGAAAAATTTACTTTTCTGTTAAGCCATACTTCATTTTTTCAATAATTTTTGAAAAGCAGAACGGACAGATTATCATAAAACAAATTTGTACGCTTCTGTGTGTTCATTCTTACCTGCCTGTCATTC
>NW_017296120.1:136024-136983 GCF_001594075.2 Trachymyrmex cornetzi | reverse complement strand
CCCCATCCTCTCCCCTCCACCCCCGCGCCATAGTTCCTCTCGCGACCGCGACGCCAGCGCCGCCTGGTTGCAGCCAGGTGGCTGTATCACTGGGTTAGAATCCCCATAGTATATCTACTCACACGTTTTCCTGAGGGTCAAACGCCCACTGGAGTGCCCTTACTCAGGGCCACATCGTATTATAGAGAGAATATCCGATCTAGTTTTCACAATAGAAGTCGATGGCAGAAGAATCAATGAGCGACTGAAGCCCGCATACTTCATCTCCCCTCAGGAGGAGCACGCCAACGCAAGCAGTCAAAGCACCACAGAACCTGGCACGACAGGTGCATCCGACGATCCGTCCAAGTTAACTAACACTTGACCTGTCTTAAAGACTTATACAAGCGCCGTCCAATTAAAAAGTAAAAAGACTGTAAGTTTTCAGTAGCGGCATATTTTTCACTCATTTTAGCTACGCGCGGTTTACTTCGTAATGCGCTTAAAACAAATTTGTACGCTTCTGTGTTCGTTCTTACCTGCCTGTCATTCCCAGACTTTTTTTTTGAAAGGCTATCCCTTTTTATCTTACAGAATTTAAAAGAATTTTTTTGTTAATTTGGACAGGATCCTTTCTTCAATGTGATGTATAACTCAACAGTCGAAATATCGTAAAACGAACTTGTACGTCCCTGTCCCCTCTTATTTACCTCTCCCCTGTAAGTCTTCTTTGAAAGGCTATCACATTTTTTTCTTACAGAATAATTTAAAAGAATTTTTTATTAATTTGGGCAGAATCCTTTCATCAATAATTTTTATAACTCGGCAGTCGAAGTATCGTAAGACGAACATGTCCGTTCTTGTTTTACCTCTCCCTTTCAGACTTTTTTTAAATTTTAACGGAAAAAATATAGAAAAAATCTAGGCTTTTTGCTTTTTCTTCTGCGCGCGCAGAATAATTTTTGTTAAGTAACATCGGA
>NW_017296120.1:134471-134674 GCF_001594075.2 Trachymyrmex cornetzi | reverse complement strand
CACAAAGGGGAGATCGTCAACTAGCGTCACCCCCGCGGCCCCGTCAGTCGACACCTGCACCGTCGCCGTCGCCACCACCGACACCTCGTCAGGCTCAAAATTAAGATCAGGAGTAGGATCATCAGCAACAGGAGCAACGATGTCGTCAGCACGAGGTCAATAATTTTAATTATATAGATTTGCGGGCGGAAAACTCGCGGCAA
>NW_017296120.1:134130-134428 GCF_001594075.2 Trachymyrmex cornetzi | reverse complement strand
CCACCTGAAGGTAGTGATATCGCTCAATGGCTAGAAAACGCGTTTCGTGAAATTCTAGTGATCTAGCGCGTGGTCCAGCGGGATTGTCGTTTCGTCCAGCACGCGATCTAACCCACGAAGACATATGGGGGGGCTCGTGAGTTCGTTGGAGCAAAGTGCTGGAGGAAACGATATCGCGGAAAATTTCACGGTACGCGTTTTCAGAGTTGTGCTACCTGCCGGTCGCGGACGTCAGTCCAATCGATTAACGCACGAAGACGTAGCCAAACGCTCGATTTTACAAATTGTCAATTCCGAC
>NW_017296120.1:132155-134025 GCF_001594075.2 Trachymyrmex cornetzi | reverse complement strand
ACGCGAGTTGGCTAAATAATTAACGATTTCTGCGGGTATCACGATTCCCGAGGAGGGATGCGGAATTCGTGAAATTGAGCAATTTCTCGCTGCGGAAAATATCGCGATAGTTGTTTACAATTTCAGTACTTTTGATTGCGGCGAGAATCCGTTGTACGACGGCTGCGCGTTACTCTCCTCCCTAGGTCGTGAACCTTCATTCCATTTAAATATTATGTATTACGAGCGTTCGAGGCATTATCAGCCAATTTTAAACATGAAAGCCACGGCCGGTTCTTGAGGGGGATATTGCGTGGCGTGCAACACCGAATATCGGAACGGTAGAGGGCATCGTTGCGCGAAAAAATGTCCGCAATGTTACGCGATTCCGTCGTGCGAGAGTTCCGGCGCCGAGTTGGTTAGGTGCGATTCGTGTAATCGTATGTTCTTCGGAAATCCCTGTTTCGAGCGTCATCGTGCGGAAAGATCTCACGATGGAAAATCGGACGCAAGCATTTGCAAATCCGTTAGAATTTGCAACGACTGCAGACGCTTCGTGAAATCGAATTTGCGTCACGACTGCGACGTTATCTTTTGTAAAATTTGTCGCTCGTTGCGAACTTCGAATCATTCTTGTTACATACAGCCTCTTCGTCGTAAAGTCACAGTCCAAGACCCCGGAGAGGGGACGAGTGCTGGGACAATGCGAGAAGAGAACCAGGTAAACGACGAAAATGACGTCGAAAGTGCGAATGATGCGCGAAGTAAAAAAGATCGCGTCGCATTCGTGTTCTATGACTTCGAAACCCGACAAGACGAGACGCTCGAAGGAACGGAGAACGTAAAGATATACATACCGACTGTGCGTCGCGCAACAAATTTGCGAAACGTGCTCGGAAATACAAGAAATGTCGACGAGATGTCGTTGGTGCGGGGTGCGTGAATTTGTTTTTTGCCATGATCCGGTAAAAGAATTTGTAGATTTCGCAACGCGAACGTCAAAATATTTTAACAAAATAATTTGTATCGCGCATAATGCGAAAGCGTTTGACGCTCAGTTTATCTTAAAATACATCGTAGAACAATCTGGCATAATTCAAGAGCCACGGATGATTTTGAACGGGACGAAAATTATCATGATGACGGTCGGTAATACGAAATTTATTGATAGCTCAAATTATATGCCGATGCGATTATCTGATTTACCTAAGGCTTTCGGACTGCAGGATACATTAAAGGCATCTTTCCTCATTTATTCAATAGAAAAGAGCATCAAGCATATATCGGACCAATACCTAGCGCACGGTATTATTCGCCCGAACAAATGAAACCCAGGAGCATTTTATAAAAATGGCACGACGATATGACACAATCCGGCTTCATTTTTTATTTTCAACGCGAAATAGTCAAATATTGTCGTAACGACGTTGATATCCTTCGACGGGCCTGCTTGGCTTTCAGGAAAATCTTTCTTGAACGCGGGAGCGTGTTCATGAAATGCACAACTATCGCTTCTACGTGTATGAAAGTTTTTCGCAGAAACTTTTTACGCGGGAAAGAAATAGGAGTCATTCCAGTGGGTGGATACAGATATATAGATAATCACTCGCGCAAAGCCGTGCAGTGGTTGGTGTGGGTGGAGCGCAGGGAATGGAAGTAACTCGTTACTTGTAACGAAGTTACAGTTACAAGTTACTTTTTTGGTAACTTTTCTAGTAACTGCGTTACTTTTTTTCTTTGGTAACTGTAACGGTAACGAAGTTACATTTTTTTAGTAACGGTAACGAATTTTATAGTTACGTTTATCGTTACTTTGCACATGATTGGACACGATACGACACAAGCCACTTACACTGTAAAAAAATTTCGTAAATTTACACATATAATAAAT
>NW_017296120.1:127636-131756 GCF_001594075.2 Trachymyrmex cornetzi | reverse complement strand
GTGATTGTTGGTCATCGATTTAAAAAAAAGTAACGGAAAAGTAACGAAAAGTTACTTTCTCAAGTAACGGTAACTGTAACGAGTTACTTTTAAAAATCGGTAACTAGTAACGGTAACTTGTTACTTTTTCTACTCGGTAACGAGTAACTGTAACTTGTTACTTTTAAAAAGTAACTTTCCATTCCCTAGTGGAGCGTGAGCTCAATCAACGGATAAGCCACGCGGGGAGAGGGCGCAAATTTCGGATTGCCGGTACGCCCGTCGATGGATATTACGAAACTGATTTGGAGAACGAGACGCAACGTTACGTGTTACAATTTCACGGATGCTTTTGGCATGGGTGTCCATGCTTCCGAATAAATCGCGAGAGAAAACTCAATTCTTCCACCGATTATGGCGATACGTTCGACGCGCGCTACGAGCGAACTCTCGCGGCGACACGGCGTCTTCGACGACGGGGATACCTGGTGATGGAGAAATGGGAGTGCAATTTCGACCGAGAAATATGTGAGAATAATGAGATGCGCGATTTTCTTGAAAATGCTCAGATAATAAAGAACTCACCTCTCGATCCGCGCGATGCATTTTTCGGTGTCCGTACGGGGAATATAGCAACCCGATGCGATGTTGCGGGAACGGAGAAAATACGCTACATAGACGTATGCTCTCTGTATCCCTATGTACTGAAAACGAGTGCTTTTCCGATCGGTCACCCAAAGATCTACATCGGAGAGGAACGTTCCGAGTTAATCGGCGTATTTCCGGATTTCGATTTCAACTCGCTCGAAGAACTCATTCGTTGTAAAGTACTCCCTCCGCGCGATCTCTTTCATCCGGTACTCCCGCATCGCGTACGCGGCAAATTGTTGTTCGCGCTGTGTCGGAGTTGCTGCGAAACGTTCTCGCAAGCTGAGTGTACTCACAGTCTCGCCGAGCGTGAATTCGAGGGTACCTGGGTATCCTGTGAATTACGTAAAGCCGTCGAGAAAGGTTATCGCGTGTCGGAAGTGAGCGAAATTTGGCAATACAAGGTCACGCGATATGATCCCGATACGCGGCAGGGTGGATTGTTTACCGGATATATCAATAGTTTTTTACAATTGAAGCAGGAAGGTAGCGGATGGCCGAACGAATGCGTGGATGACGAAGCTAAGAAGCGATATCTTCGGGAATACGAGGAAACCGAGGGTATCGTTCTCGATAAAAATAACATCGCTCAAAATCCAGGTCTACGTTCGGTTGCAAAGCTCTGCTTAAATTCCTTTTGAGGAAAATTCGGTCAACGATCCAATTTGCCTAACATTGAGATCGTGAAAAATTAGCGATTGGCAGCTTTGCTCACGAGTCCAGAACACGAAATAACCGATATATTACCCGTCAACGACGAGGTAATATATGTCTCGTGGAGATTGCGAGAAGAAGCGGTCGTAGCTTCTCCGCAGACCAACGTCGTGATCGCGGCATTCACGACGACGCTGGCGCAACTGAAATTATACGAACATTTAGAATTATTGAATAGGCGAGTATTTTATTATGATACACATTCCTGTATATATATAAGTACAGGCGATCCGAACGAGTACGAGCAACGTACGGGAAATTTTTTGGGGGATATGACCGACGAACTCGAGAGCTACGGCCGTGATAGTTATATCGAGTCGTTCGTATCGACTGGCCCGAAATTCTGTGCGTACGTTGTTCGTGGACCGGATGATCGCCTGTATGAAATTTGTAAAGTAAAAGGAATAACGCTTAATTATAAGAACTCGCTTAGGGTAAATTTCGATAGTATCAGGAGATTAATACTAGAAAATGAGAGAGAAAGGTACGGAGTAGAAGAAGAAAAAGAAGAAGAAGAGGAAGAAACATCGCGACGTAATATAAATCTACGTTTTAGCGCAATCCGGCGCACAGCGTTTCACGAGATCGTAACGCGAAATGAAACAAAAACGTGCGCACCGGTATTGGTAAAACGAAGATTTATCAATAATCGTTATTCTCTCCCCTACGATTTCGCGAGCGAATAACGTTTTCTTCTTCTTCTTCTTCGTCTTCTTCTTCTTATTCGAATCGGTTCTATCTCTTATTTTTCAGTTTGGAACATTAACGAGTTTTCCGACTCAAACGCTTGTTATAGTTTAAGTACGGTATATATAAGAAGAATGTAAAAATATTAATGTCAGCTATGTAAGATAAAATGTCAATATTTTTTGTAAAACCTTTTTTTTATTAACTTTATTATTAAGTGGATTAATATAAAATGTACATATTGTGTTTGTGTAATTTATAATTATGATTATAAGTCTAAGTAAAATATATTTAAATATTAAATAAAATCTAAAACCTAATATTCTCTATTTTCCTTTTCCCTTTTTAAATCTAGTAACGAATAATAAATAAAAATGATCTAATACCTAAAAACCGGAAAAGGTTCTTTTGTCTCTTAATCACCTCCCTACTAACGCTTTTCTTTTTTCGACGTAAGTTTTCCCTGAATGACATCGCGTATAAGCTCCTCCCCTCTATGATGCACTTCCGGGATGACCTTCGCGCTTGGCGAGGCAATTAAACGCTATTCATAATTGTGAGCATTGACGCGGAAGTTAAGCTTGTATGCGTCGCACCGCGACGAGGTCAACTCTTTGTTCGTCGCGGTGCTCTTTGCTAACGGGACTGCGCCGATGTAGGTAAGCTCACTCCCGCCGCGAGGGGGCCCCACCGTCGCGAGGGTCAGCTTATTCCCCCCCCTCCCTCCACTCTTTAAATTTCGTTGCTTTCTCGTGATTATTAAGCGTCGTTTTTCTTTTTACTTTTGAAGTCACGCACGGGAAATCGAATTGATCATTTCGCAAAATGGACGTACGCTGGAAACATCCCTGGACTTCGATCGTGTGCGGGCTGACCGGTTGCGGGAAAACAATTTTCGTAAAGAGTTTTCTCCGACATTTACCACTCATGTCCGACGTGAATTTTAAGAGAGTTTTATTTTATTACGCGGAGTGGCAAGAAGCCTATCGTCAGTTACAATTCGACTCTCGTATAAAAGTGGACGAAGAACAGAGCAGGGGAAGCGACAGCGGTAAAGCGGCGATAAAGAAGAATATAATTGAATTTCGCGAGGGTTTACCTCGTCCGGAAGATTACTCGAACGATCCGTTTTCTCCAAAATTGGTGATAATCGATGATCTTATGAGAGAATCGTCGTCGAGCGACGCAATCGTTGATCTTTTTACTAAAGGCAGTCAAGAATCTCAGCGTTATTCTTATATCGAAGAATCTCTTCCATCAAGGCCGTGGACAGCGTGATATATCTCTCAATGCGAATTACATCGTAGTTTTCAAAAATCCACGTGATCGCGCTCAAATTCGTCATTTAGCGCGTCAAGTATATCCCGACAATCCGAAATTTCTAGAAGAGGCATACTACGACGCTACATCGAGGCCTCACGGCTATTTGCTGCTCGATCTGAAACAATCGACAATCGATGAGTATCGATTTCGAGCGTGTATTTTTCCCGAATATACGACTCATTACGTCTACGTGTCACGTAGATCATTTTCGAATGGATTCGTATAAAAGACGAGCACGTGTGATAGTACCAGTCAGTCGTACGTTTTTCTCGCGATGAAGACGAGTGACGAGAAATCGCACAGTACGACGAAAATCGCCACACATTCGATCGGTAAAAGAAACGCCTGCCTTCTCGCAGCCCTTTATCATCTGAACAAAAATCAACGCACGACCTTTCTACGCGCCGCGGACGAAAAACTTATTCGTTGTATCTGTGAATGTGTTTTTAATACCCTCAAAGGTAACGTCTCGCTCGAAAGTTGTGAAAAAAATCGGCTAACCAAATTCAAAACTCTACGTCGTATCGTTGCAAAACGTGGTGATTGGAAGGATAAAAGAAAGCTGTTGGTGCAGCGAGGCGGATTTTTACCTTATATTATCGGTCCTATATCATCGACCTTATTATCGCTAATTATCGAAGGAACGAAATAGTGGGATAAAACGTTATGGAGAGAGCCAAAAAATGGTTTTAATTTCGACGGAAAATCTCGAGAGAATGCAACATCAGCTACGTCAGAATCCGACATCATTCGCTGACGGAGAGTCAAA
>NW_017296120.1:125987-127231 GCF_001594075.2 Trachymyrmex cornetzi | reverse complement strand
ATGAAAAGCATTGAGGAAATAGTGGAAAGCGTACCGAAATCTTATCGTAAGCATGCACACTTACTGATGAAACATTTCATTCGAAATGCTATACTTGATAGAATTAGTTGGGACGAGCATGGAATCGTGACTATAGATGGCAACGTCGTGAAAGACTCGAATATCACTGACTTGATAAACGACGCGATGCGCGAGAGAAAAACTGTGAAAGCAGTAGGTAGAAATCAGTTCGCGCGATTACTCCGTGCGTTGAACGTACCTTCTGCGCTGGTGAGAAATAAAAGATTATTGTCCTCGCACGGTGTTAGTGTAAACAGCGTAAAACTTCGAACTCGGGTGAGTTCCACGCCTTTTATATCGAAAGCGCAGGTTCCACACCGATTGTATCGAGAGGAAAGAAAAAAACGTAAAAATGACAAGAAACAGACGAGGAAAGTTCGATGATTCTTTCTCGTACACGAAAAACTGATACTCCCACATCTCTACAAACGGAAAAAAATCGGTTACTCGGTTGGAAAAAACTAAGATGAAGAAAAAACTAATACGATGGCGTTTGAAAAATTATACTACGATCCGTCGCATAACGCGGGCTATTCGGCGGTGGATAATCTAACTCGTGCTGTTAAACCGAATTTCTCACGGAAAGAAGTCGTGCGCTGGCTCGAATCGCAAGACGCGTACACGTTTCACCGCCCATTGAGTAGAAAATTTCCACGATTGCATTACAACGTAACGAACATCGACGATGTGTGGGAGGCAGATTTGATCGAATTCCGAAATCTAAAAAGTTGCAACGACGGTTATTCCTATCTGTTTGTGATTATCGATGTACTAAGTAAACACGTATGGGTAGAACCGTTACGCCACAAAACGAGTAACTGCGCGATAAAAGCTTTTCAACGCGTACTAGCGAAAAGCGAAGGACGAGTACCCGTATACCTGCAAACGGACAAGGGTAAAGAATTTATCGCGCAATCAATGCAGAAATTTCTTAAAGAAAAGAACATTCGTTTTCGAGTAACGCGCAATCCAGATGTCAAAGCCGCCATCGTCGAGCGCTTCAACAGAACACTGAAGGAACGAATGTGGCGTTATTTTACGCATAAAAATAACGCGACGCTACATCGATGTTCTGCAGAATATTGTACACGCTTACAATCACACGCGTCACTCGTCCACGAGAATGCAACCTGCGGTAGTAACGAGAGAAAACGCACGTATCGCTCGTGAAAATATAGCTCGTC
>NW_017296120.1:125087-125671 GCF_001594075.2 Trachymyrmex cornetzi | reverse complement strand
AGGTTATCCCAGTAAGTTTGATAGTTGGATTCCGGCTTCGAGTTTAATTTCTCTTCGCGATGGAGGAGGAACAATTTCTTCTGGTACTTCCGAATAACAGCAGTATGCGTCATTTTCCGGATAATACAACTTCGTCCTTCATCACGGAATTACCTCACTCTATCGTGTTACACGGACAACGGGAGGTTGCGATAACCGAGATTCAATTTCCCTGTACCTTTTTACACATACGTCATGAGGAAAATGTGATCAGATTCGTCGACATTAAACCCGATGGAGGGACGAAAGGTGCGTTTACGGCGAAAGAAGTTGCATTTCCAAATGGAATCTACAACGATATCTATGAGCTTATCGATGCGATTAATACCGCGTGTAAAGAGGCCGAATCGCATTTTTATTTTGAACTGCAAAAAGCATCTGGCGGCAAAGTCATGATAAGTAATAACTGCAACGAGAAGTGCAAAATGCTACATCATATCAACTTTTCCGATAATCTTCTACGAATGCTAGGTTTCTCATCAGCAATTTCCACAAATAATTATCCATTTTATTCCAAGCTCGCGGTACGTAAACCTAATTCCAAT
>NW_017296120.1:124484-124792 GCF_001594075.2 Trachymyrmex cornetzi | reverse complement strand
AATAACTTTTCTTTCGTATACGCGAGCGTGTCGGTATAGCGACAGTCTTTAGTTAGAAACTAGCTATGGAGTATGAAGAGTATTTTGATGCGCGGGACATCATTGGCCGAGGTGGAATTCCACGTGTTTTTGTCGGTTCGCCCTATCAACGCGGACATGGAATCGGAAGCTTTCTCGGTGGACTATTCAGAAAAATATTACCTTACTTAGGTAAAGGTACACATGCCGTCGGAAAAGAAGCTTTATGTGCGGGAATTAATGTAATAGAAGACGTCGAAAATAATAAGCCGTTGAAGGAAGCGGTCAAA
>NW_017296120.1:122867-123109 GCF_001594075.2 Trachymyrmex cornetzi | reverse complement strand
CAGCTACCGAAACGAATAATAGTTGGCTTTGTCGATAACAAGGCGTTTAACGGTGATAGAAAATTGAATCCGTTTAATTTCAAAAATTACAGAATAAATTTCTTTTCGCTGTACGCCGATGGTATGCAAATTCCCAGTAGGCCGTTACAGTCAAATTTTTCGATAGACGAGCCGCTCTACGTTGAAGCTTATCACACAATATTCTCGGGAACTGGTATTCACTTTCTGAACGAGGGTAATTC
>NW_017296120.1:122452-122702 GCF_001594075.2 Trachymyrmex cornetzi | reverse complement strand
GAGTTCGATAACGTTTTAGAAATCGATTCCTCGCGTCAAGTCATTATCGACTTTTCCGGTTAGCTCTATGCCTGTCGTGAGAAAAATATTTTCCTCCCACTATACATTATTTCTAATCTAATTCCACGTGAGATGACGAAAAAAGCTTCAGTCTTGCTCGTGACACCGACGCTGACGTCTCGTGACATAAAAAGAGTAGCGAAAATTCGAATATATAATGGATATAGTCATCGACATACAAGGTTTTCGC
>NW_017296120.1:119548-122244 GCF_001594075.2 Trachymyrmex cornetzi | reverse complement strand
ATTTCGGAGGTTGCGGACAACGTTGCACACACCACGGATTTCGAACCAACGTTGGATCTCATTGCGCCTTACGCAACGCTTACAAATTAAAACGTTGGTTAGCTATACGAAATAGCAGCGATTCGAGCTACGATAGTCTTCCTTCAGAAAATTGCAGCGAAAGCGACGTCGAGAGCGAAAAAACAAACAGCGGAAATTTTTCAATTAAGTTTAAAAATCAGAAAAACGATATATTTCGCAACATCGAGGCGTGGAGAAAAAATATCGTGACAGAAAAGGCGAACCAAAACGAGGACGAACAAGCGACAGCCGAAGAGAAAAAAGATCTTCCAAAATTCGACTCGACGACTGATAGAGATAAAACTAACACTAGCGTTTCGCAAACGTCTAGTATTTTTGAGAACTCCACAACGCACGTACTGGCAAAAGAGGTAAATTCTGAATTTACGCATACATTTCCTGTCTCACGCTCACCCACGCCGAAAAATGAATTCACTGGAAGTTTTAAACGCCTTACATCATCTCAGTGTCCGACATGCGGGGGTCTATCCTGCCGACCGACTGCCGAGGGTGTGGACGAGGTCGACTGCCATTGTCGCTAACACAGACGATCACGATCGACCTGGCCAGCACTGGGTCGCCTTTTACATCGACGAATGCGGTACAGGAACATATTTCGATAGCTACGGCTTGCCGCCCTTGGACTCAAGATTCCTCTTACGACTTCGCCGAAACTCCACCACGTATCGCTGGAATACGACGACGCTGCAAGGAATACTTTCTCAAACTTGCGGACAATACTGCTGTGTATTTCTATATTTTATATGTAATGGTTATAATCTTAGCCAGTTTCTTAGTCTGTTTATCTCTGATTATAAACGCAATGATCGATTGATTGCACAGTTATTTCATAAATTTTTTCTTCATTGTAAACGTAAAACAAATAATTCTCATGCTGTATGCCGTGATGGTCAATCGTCTACTGTTTTAAAAAGTAAAATATAAAATAAACGATTATTCTCGCGAAAGGACTATTTTATGTAACAACGTTGTTTTATCAGTAAACAACTTTTTTTTTCAATTTTGTCACTGTACGCCACGTCTATTATTTTCTTAATCATTTTCTCGTTCCCTTCCAATCGACATCTTCTTTTATAATATTTTTTTATGAGAACTAAATTAATAAAAACTTTTGTCATTTTTCGAAATAAGACTAACCCTAACATAAAGTGTAAAAAAATTTATCCACTAAACCGAGTAAATCATCCCAGCTCTGTTACAATCAGGCACGAACTTGCTCATTCCTGTTTTCCTCCTGTCCTTCCAGGCAAAAAAAAAATCGGTCACACATCATTAAATAATAGAAAAAAATAAGCGATAAAGGAAGACTCTCTTCATTGTGTGTCTAACCAGGACGCCGAGGTTCGAAAAAACGAAGGGCCGTAAATCATATCCGCATTCCTCTTCGAAGCCTGAATCTTTCCCCTTTTTTCCCCCTGACAAAAACCTGTCTCGGGGGCCTATTGTCTCCACCTTCATCATTTTCTCGGACTTGGCGGCTTTTCATTTTCACTTTCACTCTCTCTCTCTCATTCAACGCGCCCTCTCCCTCACGATTCGTAGCGCAGTTAGCCATGGAGCGAACCAATCGTAGCGTGGGCAGCTATGGAGCGAACCAATCGAAACGCGCCATTTACCTCATTACTCCATCCTCGTGTCACCAAGCAGCCAGAGCGCTCCCTTTTTCCAGACAGGCCCTTCTAGTCATCTAGGGGGGAGTGGGGGGGATTTGTTTTGACGTCTAGGGGGGAAGAAGGAGTTTGTTTTGACGTTTAGGGGGGGAAGAGGGGATTTGATTTTGACGCTAGGGGTGGAGTGGTGGGGGTCTGTTTTGGCGCCAAGGGTGTAGTGGTGGGGGTTTGTTTTGACGCTCCGTGGCTGCCCATATACTACTACTGCAGCTGAAGCGCATCGCTTATTATCCGAAGTGTATGGTGATTAAACTCCATCGGAAAGAACATGTAGAGTTTGGTTTGAACGCTTCCGAAACGGTGATTTTGATGTGAGAGACAAAGAACGTCCAAGACAGCCGAAAAAATTTGAAAATGTCGAGCTGCAAGAATTGCTTGATGAGAATCCAGCTCAAACGCTTTTAGAGTTGTCAAAACAGTTAAATGTTACTTCAAAGGTCGTCTCAAAACGCTTGCATGCCATGGGAAAGATCCATAAAGAAAGGAGATGGCTACCACATGAGTTGTCAGAAAGTGCCATTTCGAATCGTTTGACTATTGCGACTTCTTTGCTTGTCAGGTAAAGAAAAAAGAGTTTTTTTGGCGCATCGTGACTGGCGACGAAAAATGGATTTATTTTGATAATTCCAAGCGGAAAAAATCATGGGTGGAGCCCGGCCAACCATCTGCTTCAACGCCGAAGAGGAATATTCACGGGCATAAAACCTTGCTGTGCGTTTGGTGGGACCAGGAAGGTGTGCCGCATCATGAACTCTTGGGTCCAAATGAAACCGTTGCAACTGATCGCTACAAACAGCAATTATACCGATTGAGTGACGAATTGATGCAAAAAAGATCATCCGTAGCAAACAATGGACGCAAAGTCATTTTGTTGCGTGATAACGCTCGACCGCATGTCGCGAAAAGCGTGAAGCAGACACTTCGAGAGCTTGAATGGGAAGTTCT
>NW_017296120.1:88762-119506 GCF_001594075.2 Trachymyrmex cornetzi | reverse complement strand
TCTCTTCCGATCGATGCAACACGCACTTACGGACACACACTTCTACAGTTACAACGAAGTCCAAAAATGGGTGAATGAATGGATCGCCTCGAAAGACACCGTGTTCTACCGTTGTGGGATTGCCCTGTTGCCGGAGAGATGGGAAAATGTAATAGAAAATGGAGGAAATTACTTTGATTGAGGTTTTCATTCATCTTCCCTTCGAAACGATTTTCGAGACGAAAAAACGATAGAAATTAAGTTTAACACCTAATATATCAGTTACTTTCCATGGTAATACACTACGCAAAAAAATTAAAGGATCACTTAAGTCCACCTCAAAAATAGGTCAAAATTCAGAAGAATGTAACTTCGTAAAAAATGATCATAACTAGATTTTTTAAAAAGCATTTTAAAGCTTGAAATCTCTACTTTCGAAATCGGTTATTGATATTTCGATCTGATTGATTTTTTACGTAGCTATACGAACAGAAATGGGTATCCGTCAAATCTGAAAATTTTATACAAATTTTACAAAAGTCTATGGCATGAACTAAAAATCGCACACAAATGCGGTTTTAAACAATCGAAAGAGTGAATCTTTACCTTCAATTAATTTTTTTATTGAACGTTGTACGATTTTTTTTCGACGAGTTATTCGACATTGTATAAAAAGGGTTTTGCTTCAATGTCGAATAACTCGTCGAAAAAAAATCGTACAACGTTTCATAAAAAAGCAAATTGAAGGTAAAGATGCACTCTTTCGATTGTTTAGAACCTCATTTGTGTGCGATTTTTAGTTAATGCCATAGACTTTTGTAAAATTTGTATAAAATTTTCAGATTTGACGGATACCCATTTCTGTTCGTATAGCTACGTAAAAAATCAATCAGATCGAAATATCAATAACTGATTTCGAAAGTAGAGATTTCAAGCTTTAAAATGCTTTTTTAAAAATCTCGTTATGATCATTTTTTACGAAGTTACATTCTTCTGAATTTTGACCTATTTTTGAGGTGGACTTAAGTGATCCTTTAATTTTTTTGCGTAGTGTATATATTGTTAGATAATCATTTGAATTTTTAAAGGATTACATTTTTAAAGACTACTTACATTTTTGAATAAGTTACTTTCCATGGTAATATATATTATTAGATAATCATTTCAATTTTTAAAGTCTTACATTTTTAAAGACTGTTTACATTTTTGAACATAGCCTGACCTTTTCATTGTAATGATATTTTTGGGCTATTATTAATTTACTCTTATCTTTACTACTGTTTACTTATTAACTTTGCCTATTTAATGCTCAATAAATGGTTTCAACCGGTTCGCATGTACGCGCATTGTTTTCTGGCCCATTTTTATCATATAATTTACGTTCGCTAATGTTTTTCGATAATTACACCGAAAAAATTGTATTCTTAATTTAAGAATATCCCACTTACGTATAGTATGTTTTCCTCTAAAATAAGCGCTGAGACGATCCTCTTAATTTAAGAGGGTAATCATCTAAAAATCAGTATATTCTTAATACGAGAATGTGTCCTATTTTAAACGATAACCTCAAATATCTCCTGAACGATACATTTTAGAAAAAAATGTTTCAGATGAAATTTGCATAGTTTTAAGGGGTAAATAACGGTAAAATGATATTTTTACAATGAACATTCGCTATTTTTTATAATTTTAAAAAGTTACAATATTTATTTACATTAATCCATCTTCCTTGTCCATCTTCCTTGTCCATCTTCCTTGTCCATCTTCCTTGTCCATCTTCCTTGTCCATCTTCCTTGTCCATCTTCCTTGTCCATCTTTATTATGCTTGCAATGACTATGTATGCTTCTTTTAAAACACAATTTGAGTATTATTAACACAATCTCGAATAATTCACACACGGAGAGAGCACAAGATTGCAAGCATGTGCCTGCGTGGAAACTTCGTCCGCAGAAATATCCAGACTGAGCGTGATCCAGCGTGGAAAACAAATGAGCATCATCGAAAACAGCGCCGAGACGCGCGTGTTAGCAACGATCCCATTCGCAAATCAAGAATATATTCTTGAGGAAATTTAAGAGGAAATATTCTTATATCTATTAAGAGGAAATATTAAGTACATCTTTCAAGAATACAATTTTTTCGATGTAGGTAAGGTCCAAGCCATTTAGATTCCAATTTTTTGGATCTTCCTCTCCTGACTGTTTCATCGTATAGGAAAAACTTATCGCCTATTTTGAATATTTCCTTTCTCACGGATATATCGTAGTGTTGTTTTGCTTTGATTCTTTCCTCTTAAGCGTTTTCGCGAATTACGTGGTTAGTGGCGCGTATCCTTTCGCGTAATTCTTGCGCATAATCTTCGTAGGAGTACGTTTGCTTCGGGGGTTTCGTTAACGCAGTTGGTAGAGTTGCTCGATGCCCGAACATTAATTCAAAGGGTGTCAACCCGATCGCAGTATACGGTGTCGTATTGTACGGAAACATTGCGTACGGTAACCCCTCGTCTCTATCAATCTGCTCCCCATTTATGTGATGTTGAAGATATTTCGTCAGGGTGCGATGTGAGCGCTCTAATTGATGAGCGCTCCGTTGTTTTCTGGATGATACGCGGTTGTTTGAATCTTCTCAATTTTTAGCAATTTGCAAACATTTTTGAACATTTCACTCGTAAAGTTTGTACCCTGGTTCGTTAGAATCTTTTCGGGTATGCCATATTCAACGATTATTCGCGTTGCGAATGCTTTTGCTACTGTTGCCGCCTCCTGATTTTCTATCGAGATAGCTTTACTAAACTTCGTGAGATTATTCTGAAATGTCAGAATATATTTATTTCGTGCTGTAGTCACCGTCAATGGTCCTACAATATCTAGTGCACATTTCTCGAAAGGTTTTACTTGGGTGTTGGTAATTTCTAACGGCATTTCTGTTTTCCGATTGAGTTTATTCTTTTGACAATTTTCGCACTTATTTATGTAATTTTCGACATCCTATGTAATACCTCTCCAATTGTGCATTAGTCGTATTCTGTTTAGTGTGCGTGTCACACCTTGATGCCCTCCGGTCGGTGTGTCGTGGTATTCATATAATATTTACCGTTTCTCTTCGGCTGTGTATTCGCGCGTCGTTTTTTCCTTGTCTTCTTCATCGCCTTCTTCTTCCTCTTCTTTCTGTGGCTGGGTTGCATTCATACATGCTTCCTTTGGTATCGGATGTCTGCTCAGCGCGTCGGCGTTTGTGTTACCCTGACCGGCCTTATGCACGATCTTATAGTCGTACTCTTCTAGTTTCAATCTCCACCTCACTAGGCGTGAGCCTGGATCCGTGACATTAAAGAGCCAGACTAATGGTCTATGGTCTGTCACGGTAGTAAAAGTCATACCATATAAATACTGTCGGAAATGTTTCACGGTCCATACTATAGCTAACAGCTCTTTTTCGGTCGTGCTATAGTTCTGTTCGGCTTTATTTAAAATTCAGCTAGCATAAGCAATCGGTAGGTCTCGGTCTACAGGGCCTTGTGATAATACAGCTCCGATTGCATAGTTGGACGCGTCTGTCGTTACTAAGAATTCACGAGAGAAGTCCGGGTAACGTAATACAGGTGCCGATGTGAGTTTCGCTTTTAATAATTCGAAGGCGTTTTGCTGTTCCTCCATTCAAATTTTACCCCCTTTTTAGTCAAACACGTGAGGTTTTGCAATTTTAGAAAAATCATCTGTGAACTTCCGGTAGTATCCGGCTAATCCGATAAAAGATTGCACATCGTTAACTCTTTTTGGTACAGGGAATTCATTTACAGCGCTTAGTTTACTTATCTGGTCGTATTCCTTTTTCTGTCATTATATGATCCATATAGATTACTTCCTTTCTAAGGAAATTGCATTTGTCAGACTGTAATTTTAACTTATGTTTCCTCAACCGCTGCATTACTTCAATCAGACGCTTGTTGTGTTCCTCCAAATTTGGTCCATAGACGACGATGTCATCTAAATATACGAGACATCGTAAGCCTTGAATTCTAGCTAATATCGTATTCATTAGCCTCTGGAACGTTGCGGGTGCATTCCTTAACCCGAATGGCATTCTATTGAATTCGTAGTGTCCATGCGAGGTAGAAAAGGCTGTTTTATTTTTATGATCCTCTCTCATGGGAATCTGGTGATATCCAGATCTAATGTGGAGAAATATTTTGCGTTTCCTAGTTGATCCAGGATATCAGTAATGTTTGGCAGCGGGAAAGAATCGCCTATGGTTAGTTCATTAAGCTTCCGAAAATCTATCACGATTGGCATTTTCGGCTTTTCTTCCGTGTTGCCTTTCTTCTTAACGATCAGTAATGGCGCGTTCCACTGACTCGCGCTGAGTCGGATAATCTTCTCTTTTAGCATTTTCTCTATCTGTCGAGTCACCTCTTCTTTATGTTTTACCGGTAGTTTGTACGGTTGCACGTTTACTGGAGCGCTATCAGTGCTTGTATTTATTTCATGCTCCACAGCAGCAGTGTGGGTTAACTCATCTCCATCTAAATGAAAGATATCGCAAAAATCTTCACATAGTTGCTCAATGGTCTTTTTTTCCTCTTGATTTAAATACTCGGTTCTTATCTGTCCCCGCATACGCTCTCGGCGCTTTAGTATTGGTGAGGCGCTCTTACATGTGGTCTGTAGTGTGAGTACGTTCTCGCAGTCAGTCACTCGTAACTTCTTTATTGTCACGAGCGGTGTTATGATTTCTACTACTTCTCCCGTTGTATTCAACATACTTATCGGGCAGCTGCCAATAAACACTCCTGGGCGCATTTCTTCTGATTTCACGATTCCAATGCAATTTCTATCAGTTATTGCTTGTACAATGATTTCACTGCGAGGAGTTAGCGTTAGTTTTTTATAGGGATGGAGTTTTAATGTTACTCCATCAACTTGCAGATAATTTTTCTGATCACTTTGGATTCCATGCTTCTGCAGGAAATCCATTCCAAGAATTCTCGCATAATCAATACGGAAATCGTCCTTTAAGACATGCACTGTATGTCGTATTTCATTATCTCCTAGCAGCAAGATTACTTTTACTTTTCCGATTGTCTTTATTTGATGGCCCGTTACTCCGGTGAGAGCCATTGGTTTCTCGGTTATAAGAGTCTCGCCTTTTAAATTTCCTACCTTGATTAGCGTTAGGGTGGCGCCGGTATCTAATAAGAGATTTATAAGCCCTTTCTTTATTTCTCGTATTGGTAAAGTTATCAACCCAAGACCGGTATTCGCATAATTTCCGGTTACTTGCGTAATCCGATGCTCAATGGCCGCTCGTTTTTTCCTCGTCTTCGCTTTCTGGTCTTCTTCGCTTGCTATCGTCTGATGCTTCTTCGCTATCGCTATTTTGCCTGTTCCGTCTCTTTTCCTTCGCTGTTACGGCGGTGTTCACTCGCTTTGATTTATTATCCATATTGCGTCTCGCGCGTTGTCACACTTCTCTATCGGGTCGTCCGTTTAATGCCCAGCATTCGTTCTGTATATGTCCCGTCTTTTTACAATACGTGCAAAATTTCTCGACGGTGTTAATTCCTGCTGGCTTTTCAGCACGAGGCAGAGAGTATCTATTCGCGTAAAGGCTCGTTCGACAATCTTAACCGTGATGCCCCGTCTTTCCGCATTTATTGCATTGTATTTTTGTAGTTTGACTGTGCCCGCTTTTATAGCGATCGCTGAATTGCGTTCTTAAGGATGGTCCCTTAACTCTTTCTTTCGCGCTCGCGGCGTTGATTGCCTCCTGTAGATTCGTATATTTTTGTGATCGAACTATCATTTTAATATCTTCGCGCAGTCCTAATTCAAAATTCAATAGTGATTGATCTTGAATCGTTTCGAGAATCGCCCTTACAGTTCCATAGCTAATTGGTCCACGCGTCGTCCGTAAGTATGTGCGCTCTCTTGTAGTTTCTGCTTTAGAGCATTGAACTCTAGCTGTAAATGCGACGTTCCACGTTTTCCCAAATAATTTATCTCGATTTCCCGTAGCTGCTCAAATCCTTGAACGCTTCGGGTTTGGAAGTCCAGGAGGAGTTGTTGTGCCGCTGTACGACACGGTTCGGGATCCACAAAGGACTCGGGAGAGGGTCGCACAAATAAACACTTTCTTGTAGTTTTCTTTAGTAAATATATAACACATTTATTTCTACAAGTCACAAGTTGTATTGATTTACGATCACACTTTACTTATCGTACTCGCGTCGCGATATATGTACTGTAATGGTCGCGACGCGTTATGCTTATTCACTTAACCGAATTTCTGACCGTCGACCGCAGATGGGGTCGCGCTTATATTCTATATTTTGGGGGTCAACCTTGGACTGTCCGCGCTGATCCGTCAGCGTTCCGCTTATCGGACGAGGCCAGTATTCCTACAACATCTGAGTCTGCATTTCTCAGGGTCTTCTTTTATATTAATCGATACTGTTTTCTTTATTTTAAATAATATGATTTCGTAAATTGTTAGAGTATCGTTTTGGCACGTTTCGTGGCGCAATTGTCACTTGTGCAATACCGCACTCGTGACAGAGTTTTTCTTTTAACTTGGTATTCAGTATCTCTTCTAAAAAGGCTGAACGTTCCGCGTAGTTGATTTTTTCCATGGCATAGGTACTGGCGCTTATGAATTCTTGTGTCTTGTGCCGTATGGATCCGTCTATTTCGGATATTAAACGCCGAGCGTCTTTTAAACGTAAATATCCCGTTGGTTGTTCTTGTAATTCTTGTATGTCATTTAATGTTCGCCGTTACGTTCATCATTCTGGGTTGATCGTCCGGTCGTGACAGTCGGAAATGTTCGCGATCGTAGTGTGCAATTTCCATTCTACTCATTCTATCTTGCAGTCCCGTAATTGCTTCTAACATTCTATCTAATATCTGTTCTTGCTTAGCTTGAGTCGACGTTTGAGATACGTGCGCGTTTTCGCCTACGATGTTCCGAAGACGACCTATCTCTGCTTCTATTTCCGCGATTGCTATCGGTTGATCATTCGCGTTCGCGACGTTACCGTTTTCGCGTGAGGTCGACGGTTGTTGCGTTGCCATATATCTCCTGATGCGGAGTGAGTGCGTATGTTTTCAAATAAATTGCTCTCGTATGATTTTAACGAGAGCTCTCCGTGCTCACTTCTGGTGTCGGCTAACAGACTGTAATCGGAATTCACGAGTGGAAATACTCGCTCGATAGTAATATTCGGATGTAGTTCCGAATCGGATTCGCTATTGCTCGAATATCGCGGTTCTAGTACTCGTCGCACGTTATCGCGCATATCTTCTACGGCTTCGGCGACAATACGCACGGGACTGATCTGACTAATTCTAGTACGCCGTGGTACAGGCTCGCTGTAGATTCGCGAAGTTATTGGCGCGTTAAATCTATCGGGATTATTTTCGCTTCCGGACATTTATCCGTTTACAAAGAGTTTTTTCGGACTTACATTAACGCAGTTAATCGCATGTTGCTTGTAGTCAGCTGTTTGCTGAGTCACCGTTGTAGGTCGCGCCTCTCGGGTTACGCTACTATCTGCGTCATGGTCGTCGGCTGCTATACCGGGTACTCGCCTTTGATTTCGGTCTCCTGGCTTCTGCGTTGCCTCCTTGGATCGCTCCTTCGCCTATTTATAGTTCACCTTGTTTACAGGCTGATTGCTGCCGACACTGTTCCCGCGTCTTGGATCAGCTGAGTGAATCCCACCGCTGTCACCAAAATGTTGTGCCGCTATACGGCACGGTTCGGGATCCACGTAGGACTCGAATAAAATAGCACTTCTTTGTAGATTTTAGTAAATATATAATATCTTTATTTTCACAACTCACAAGTGGTATTCATTCATAATCACAATGCACTGTTCGGTATTCGCGTCGCGATATATGTATTCAGACGGCGCGACGCGACGTGTTACGTTTATTAATGTGACCGATTTTCTGACCGCCGACCGCGTGCGCGGTCGCACTTATATTCGATATTTTGGGGGTCAACCTTGGACCGTCCGCGTTGATCTGTCAGCGTTCCGCTTATCGGACGAGGCCAGTTCAACGCGCAACATCTGAGTCTGCAGTTTTTCTGTTATAACTTTATTTCCACTCAGAGTCTCCTTTTATGTTAATTATACACTGAGAGAAACGTTTTGTACCAATAACCAAAATTTTGTTACTGACAAAAAACTATTTGTTGATATATGATCAATCAAACCGTTGGTTACCACGACAAAATTAATTTGTTGAATTTATTAACTAAACTGATCATTTAATGGTACAAAACTGTTTTGTATGATGTTTATAGATCTTTTGTAATTAAAAATAGAACATTTTGTTACCGGAACAAAATGAATAATATATAAATATCTCTCACTTTCTACAGAGTAATTATGTTTGGCGTTTTTAATTTCCTTAGCTTAGCGAAAATATATATAGATTTAGAGCAATTGAGATTTCTAATCGCTCTAAAAAAATAGTTACCATGATTGATCATGGTATGGCGAGAACCGAGAATTCCACGAGATTAGTCTCTAATCGTCTCGGTTTTATAGAGGTAGACGTTGAATTTCTCTTACGAGAAGACACGCCATCTCTGATAGCTCCGCGAAACACTCCTTGCTCTACCATAGTGGATTATTTTGTTGAAATTACTAAAAGAATACTTATTTTGTAATGGCAACCAAATTTTACATTGGTATTTACAAAACGTGAGAAACCAAATAAATTTGTAATGTTAAATAAAAAAATTTTGTTCATCTTACAAAAAAATATTGTATTTTGTAATTTTAACAAAGTAATCCAATAATAATCGGCCATTTGTGAATAATTCTCTTTTTTTGTTACCAATACTATATCTATTCTCTCAGTGTACTGTTTATTTTATTTTGAATAATATAATTGCTCTAATTGTTAGTTTAAACTTTCGGCACGTTTCGTGGCGCAATTGTCACTTGTGCAATTTTGTACTCGTGACAATACTTGCTTATAACATCTGAAGAAGGCTCAAATAAGCAGCCGAAACATATTATGTTACGATCATTGTTTCAAGTTTAATTTAATTTAATTATAGTCAATTTCTGTTTTTAAAAATGTTTTTACTTTTTATTTGTGCAAACTTTACAACCGACTTTTACATGCCCCTTTCATTATTTATATTGTTAACAGTAATTATTACATTGAACAATTGAACCTAATTATAGGGGAAAGTTGCCTATATCGTACCCCCTAACGTTTAAATAAAATTGTAACAAAAGTACTAAAGAGATCATAATATTTCTGTACTTACGTTAAACTTTGGTTCATTGGCAACAAAAAAAGCGATACTTTTATGAAAATAAACATTAAATTATTGTTTAAATTAGATTTTTAAAAAAGTAGATTTCGATACGATTTGGAGACCGGGTCGTTAAATTGTACCACCTGGTTCCTAAATCGTACTTCTAATATAGCAAAGAAGCTGACATTGCTTATTGTCATTTTGACATTAAAATAACATCTTTAACGTCAAAATGACGGTAAATAACATCAATTTGTTCAAAAATAAGCAAAATTAATTTTAAAACTTATTTATTATTAAATTTTAATTTATTTATTTTTAAATTATTTTTAATTTCAAACTGAGTGTACATATTTAAGTAGGTGTAATCAAAACTTTTCTATTATAAAAACAGAAATTAGACTGTGTTTTAAACTCATTCAAGAAAGCAAGGTAAAAAGCAATACTTAAATTGATTTAAGCTATCATTGCACTATATTTCAGAATATTAAAGCTCAGCTATTTTGAAAAAATAAATTTTGTAAATAAAATCAATAGTTAATATGTACTCACTTTCTTGAGCGCTTATTTAAACAGTTTTGGTAAATGTCAGGATTGTAACTACATGTTTCGTGCAACCACTTAGAGCACCTGACACTGAATCCAGTCTACTATAGGTCCTTTTTTATCATAATAGTAACCTTCACATATTGCTCGCGTCACTTGCAAAAACCATACCGGTACAATATAAAGACTAACGACAAGTACGATTTATCCAACTCCCTCTATTTTTTTACAAATTTGCCAATAGCAACATAACTTACAAATATTTTTAATAATTTGATACTATACTCGAAAAGAGTTTAAATATCAATTATAACCATGAAGAACACTATATTTCAATTACCCACCTTGTACTGATATAACACCTTAGGTAAATTGTACCAAAACTTAGATCAGACACCGAACAAAATTAATTTTGAATGTCACTCGTAAACAGACGACTCGAAGATAAAACAAAAATGATAGTTCTTAACCCATATCACCAGCGTCATATCAATAGTCCCATTCAGCAGACTCAACTGTTGTGGAGCAGATCCGTGAGCACTCGCTGTTATTGATGTATTCTTCTACCAGATATGTAAATATGAAACCGGAATTTACAAATAGATGGCCATAGCTGTCAATGTAGTGCCGTCAGACCGCGTCATTGACGCCATTTCTTTGTTCTGACATCTGACAAAGATTTTCAACTCACAACAATACAAGTTTCATACAACAGTATAGTTTGTAATAGCGTTGAACATGTCGAATTTTGTGCCTGGAAATTATGATTTGCGGACAGCATTGATTTTCTGTTACCATTTGAAGAAAACTGCTGCAGAATCGTATCGAATGCTTGTCGAAGCTTATGGTGAGAATGCTCTTGATAAATCACAGCGCTTTGAGTGGTTTAAAAAATTCAAATGTGGCGATTTTGACATGAGAAACGAAAAACGTGGAAAACCACCGAAAAAATTTGAAGACAGCGAATTGTAAGCATTGTTGGATGAGGATGACGCTCAAACTCAACAACAACTCGCGGATCAATTGAATGTGACACGAGAAGCCGTCTCCATACGTTTGAAATCCTTGGGAAAGATCCAGAAGATGGGAAAATGGGTTCCACTTGAACTGAATGAAAGACAGCAGGAAAACCGAAAAACCACTTGCGAAATGCTGCTCGCCAGGTACAAAAGAAAGTCATTTCTCCATCAAATTGTGACTGACGATGAAAAGTGGATATATTTTGAGAATCTTGAACGTAAAAGATCATGGGTAACTCCAGGCGAACCATCGACATCGACTGCAAGGCCAAACCGCTATGGACGGAAGACAATGCTCTGTGTTTGGTGGGATCAGAAAGATGTGACCTATTATGAGCTGCTAAAACCTGGCGAAACCGTTAATACTGAACGCTACTGACAACAAATGATCAATTTGAATCAAGCTTTGCGTGGAAAACAACCGGAATATCAAAAAAGGCAACACAAAGTGATTTTGCTTCATGATAATGCACCATCACACACAGCAAAACTGGTCAAGGAAACGATTGAGGCGTTTGGTTGGGAAATACTTTCGCATGCGGCTTACTCACCAGACTTGGCTCCGTCCGATTACTACTTATTTGCATCGATGGGACACGCACTTGCTCAGCAGCGTTTCACTTCTTACGAAGATGTACGAAAATGGCTAGATGACTGGTTTGGCTCAAAAGAGCAACAATTTTTTTAGCGTGGCATCCACAAATTGTCAGACAGGTGGGAAAAATGTATAGCTAGCGATGGGCAATACTTCGAATAAAATATTTTTATCATCTTCATGCAATAAACGTGTATCTTCTATTAAAAAATTCCGGTTTCATATTTACATATCTGGTAAATCATCCAATAGCAGCGAGCGCTCACGGATCCGCTCGACAACAGTTGAATCTGCTGAACGCGACCAATGTTATTTCATTAAATGAAAATGTTTCATTTAGGAAATACAATGGAAATACGATTTAACCGTCGGTACGACTTAGCCAATTCTCCCCTATATATGTGTCAAAATATTACTTATTTTAAATACGCTTAATTTCTATGTGGCAATTTGATAAATAATTAGAAATTACAATAAATTCGCTGCAAACTTGACGAGATGGAATGAAACTCGCTTTGCGTGGAAAGTCGTGTATCGTGTGCCCCTTGGCTGTGGAGGGAGGTGGGGAGGGCGGTGGGGTGGAACTCGCTTTGCGTGGAAAGTCGTGCGCCACTGAAACGGAGAAGGGGGGGGGGGGTTGATGAAAGTCATTTCACGTGGAAAATTGAACGCCTCTCGGTAATGGGAGTAGTGGGGTGAAACTCGTTTCGTATGAACAGTTGCAAAATACATATTAAAGCCGACAATTTTTATTCTATATAGTAAAAAGAGACATCATTTTTCAAACTTTCCTTCTCAATAACTTTTTAATAGTAGGGGAGGCCAAGCGGGGATTTTGGGATTTACTCGAGCGCGTCAGAATAACATAAAGGGGGAAATCTTGCACCCTAATAAGTACCCCCACCACATATTAAACCTCTATATAGAGCCAGGGGTCCAGGGGAGCCCGTCAAATTAGTATCTAACTCGAGCGCGTCAGATTAAGGTATGGTGTGTTAATTACATGTAAAAAAGTGTACATTTCAATAATCTGACGATTTCAGCGTGACGTAAGGAAATGGGAGAGTCACAAAGTTGCAAAAAAAAGATTTTTTGACCCCTTCCTACAGCTAACCCCACCACGCAAACCGTCAGATTAATATTTATCCGTTATCAGAAACACATGAGTGAATCGCTTACACTATTAATATCTGACACGCTCGAGTACTGTACACGCCTGTTCACGCCGTAAAGCCTGTACACGCTCCCCCCACCACTGAAACGGCATACATCATATAACCTTTTTTTTCTTTTTAGCATCTAATCTTCACAATCCAATAGGTCCCCACGGCGCTCGAGTAAATCCACATTTAGCCTCTCGGCCTCCCCTACTATAAAGAATAACGAGCGATAGCTAAAACTTCTTGGAGGTTACTTAGGATCATGACCTTGACAACATATGTCAAGGTCAAAGTCATTGGAGAGGCCTCCACTAATATGAACATTCACTGTATTTAATTATAAGCTGATTTGTGTGTACGCGCGTGCGTGTGATTACAACGGCTTATTTATTTTGTGAAGTTTTATATTGTGATATTTTCTTTTTTATGAGAACAGTATCATCCTTATATAAAGTACCGTTTTCCTCTGGCGCTGTATTCCTTGTATTTGTACGCTATTTGATATGAATAAGAGATGAAGCATGCAACAATTTAATTTTGCAAATGTGTTATTAGAATAAGGATGAAAAATGTAAAAAATTACGACAGATATATTTCCAATGACTTTGGAAAAGGAAATCTTACGCAAAAAGGTACTAATCTGAAGGTCTACCTTACCTGTTGCGACTGCTTGCCGGTGAAAGCGCTATGCCATCCACATGCACTGGATTGATTACATGCGTCTTTGCTACCATGAATCCAACCGCCTCCGATTTTGCTTTCATAGAATCGTGTCGGATCTTCCAAGAATTGTTGTCTCTTAAAGAGAACACAATGATGCCGGGATCGGTAATATCAGTATCGGTAATATATGCCATACCGCCATCCTCGTGATCGAGAACAATGTCATTAAGGTACGCAGTTTTGCAGCGAACTACATGTTCGGGGAACTGATAAGTACGAACGATCTTATTATTGTTTTCGAGATCAAAAATGACAAGTCGCGGCGAGCAGTCGGCTTTGGATTCTCTGAGAGATGTGGGTCGACCTGTGTCAAGTATCCATATGCGACCTTTAAGATCGATTTCCATGCCGTGGACCAGTTGAAATGCCGTGCAGTCACCCAGTTTCTGCATATCCCAGGTGGGGAAGGCCTCCAATTTAGGCGCTGTAATGCCGTTAATCGGTTTTGTCGAAGTCATGCCTAGCGTCACCGGCACGCCGTCTTTCCATCGCGGTAATGTCAGATACATTTTATCCTTCCAAAATTTCACCGTAGTAATGAAATTATTTGCTGGTATGTAATCGCCACGCATTACAGCATATTGCCGTTCTTCGTCCGATGGCCATTGGAAATCAATCGACTTCCATTCAAAGATTACTTGAAACGGCTCGTGGCATGATACTACGATGATTAAAAAACCCAGTAACATCAATCGCTTCATTATCATTGAAATCGATAATGTCCTTGATATAATGCGAATATCATTAAAAATATTTTTTCCCTTCTTTCTTCGGAGATCCGGTGCTACGCGCCGCACAGTAATCTAAGCCTGTTTAAGGGATTTAATAAGATGTGACTAATATGTATAGAAACATTGGCAATATCAAAACACTTTGATATTAAAATAACACAGAATTTTAATAAAAGCATTTCACGATACATTTCTTTGTAGTTTTACCTTGAAAGTAAATTGTAAACCAAAATAGTAAACCAGTAATAATTACCAAAACTTAAAGGAAATATAAATTAAACATAAAGAAAGCATTTTAGAAGGGCTACGAGCTAATGAACAATTTTTTAATAAACTTTAGAAAGCAAAAGGGCTACGAGCCTGAAATTTGTCGTTATAGTTAAAAATATAAAATTTGAAATAAAAATAACATATCACATATATTTATATTTTGACAAGTTTAATGTGATGGTAAATAGAACAACTAACGCAAAAATCAACAAACGTTTCGATCCATATCGGATCATTATCAATGTTATATATAAAAACGTAAACAGTACAATAATAAAAGAATATAAAAATTATATATAATCGCTCTAGATCTCAAACTTAAATGTAAGAAAATGGAAGAACTTGAGATGTAATAAGTCCGTATGAATGTTCCAATCCAGCAACAATTTAGAACTTTCGGCATTGTGCGTGGAAAAATTAATGTAATGTCTGATAAAAATTATGTACAATCATTAAATGTAGCAAAACACAAATGTTGATAAAAAAATTCAGTAAACGTTAGGTTCTCAAATAATGTTAAATAGAAAGTACAATATGAAAAAAATTGAGTAGAATTAAAATAAAGTAATTAATAAAACTAAAAAATATGTACAAAAAATGATGTAAGAAAGAGAGAATAAATGTGTAATAATCGATGTAATATAGAACAAAAAATATTGATCGTTGAAGTAAACACTATTCGGAATATGTCATAATTGACGTACAAAATCTGTCGTAAATAACGTAAAAAAATGAGTAATTAGTTAAAAAATTAATAGTAGTATACCTTAATTATCATGAACCGCAGTATTATACATTGTTCTCTCAATAATTTGGAAGATCGTGTATATCTTAGTGTATTTTCCATAATCACAGTTAAGCGACGAGAGCCAAAAGAACATCTCGTATATATGTACAGAACACAAATGACCGAACAAATTCCGGTAAGACAATTTAAAAGCAAACTCCAACGGAAGGAGTAAATTAAGAGAGGGGAGAAAAGAAATGGAAGGGAAAAAAGATGGGAAGGAAAGAAGTGTAACGGGAAAGCATTATGAAGGGGAAAGAGCTCGTATGATGTTAGAATACGAATCTGGTAATGATTCAGTATCTGTCATTTTATTAATACCATATTTCTGTCTTTTAATATGGATCATTTCGGATACAAGTCTCTTGTTATAAGAAGATTCGCTGTCAAGAATTCTAACATTGTTCCATTTAAAGTTATGATCAAAATTGACACGATGGTCGGTTATTACAGTTGGTGAACCAGTATTCTTTCTAATGTCTGCCTTATGTTCATTTAATCTCGTACTCAACTTTCTCTTTGTTTGGCCGACATAACTGGCATCACAATCTTCACAAGAGATCTTGTATACTACATTTTGATTTGACATGTATTCCAACTTGTCTTTGCCCCTCTTAATAAGACTCTTCAGTGTGTTAGGGATAGTGAATGCTAATTTACAATGGAACACACTAGAAATAGGTAGAAAACTCTCAGAAATTGATTTGACATAAGGAATAGTAAAATATTTGTCTTTAACTGGTAGATTATGTGTAGTATCTTTATTAAGTGTATGGAATTTTATTCTTTGTTCTATTGTGGAAAAAAGTAAGGTTAGTGGATAACCATTGTCTAGAAAAGTGTTGATAGCTTCAATCAAGTTTTTCTGGTGGAATGATGGATGTGATAGTAATAGAATCTTGTCTGTGGAGCTGATAATTGTACCTTTCTTGTGGCAGAAAGGATGGTTGGAGTAAAAATTGAGGAATCTACCGGAAAAAGACTTTTTATGAAAAATATCAAAAATAATTCTATTATTTTGTATGATAATTTTAGTGTCTAAAAAACTGATTCTACCCTCGGTACCAACTTCCAAAGTAAATTGTAATCGGGTATGTAATGAATTGAAAGTGTTGAGTGTGTCAATTATATTGTCAGATGGAAGCGCAAGTATAATATCATCTACATATCTAAAGTAGAATATCGGCTCAACCCTTAGCTTGTTAATGGCACTCCTCTCAAGATCTTGAAGAACCATATCAGCAATAATAGGTGATAGAGGTGAACCCATTGGAGTACCAAATACTTGCTTATAAATTTTTTTATTAAATGCAAAGAAAGTTGACCCCAAAATAAATCTAACTGCAATGATAAATTCACTTTTTGGAATGCAAGTCTTCGCCGAGATGTGTTCCCATCTCCTATCAATGCTATTCAATGCTAGATCGGTAGGAGTATTTGTAAAGAGGGACACCACATCAAGCGAAGCCAAAACATAACCTGGGTCAACAATTCTACCGTTCAATTTTTCTACCAATTGAAAACTGTCTTTAATATGACTAAACGTCTTCGGTATACTATTATTAATGATGTTGTGTATAAAAAGAGAAAGAGCATATAATGCCCCATTAATGGAAGACACTATAATTCTCAATGGGTTACCATCCTTATGTATTTTGGTTAAACCGTAAGCTCTAGGAATAACACCATCAGTAGTAAGTAATCTGCGATATGTAACATCGTCAATGAAACCATTGCACTTCCATCTTACCAACAAAACACGCAGGTCCCGAGTTACTTTTTTTGTAGGATCATTGGTAATCTTTTCATATGTATTCGAATCCGAGAGAATTTCCTCCATTTTTTCAATATATACATTATTATCAAGTATAACAGTGACATTTCCCTTGTCAGCGTTAGTGATTAATAAATTAGGATGGTCGCTAATAAATTTCTTTGTGGCCTGTAACCAATGACAAATTTGTTTATCATATGAGTTAAGAGAGGGAAAATTGTTTTGAAATCTGTTAAGTATTGAAGTGGAATTATTTCTGACAAAATTTATAATGTTTTTTGGTCTACCAATAATATTACATTCAATTTGTTTAATGAACTCTACCAAGGTCTTTTCTTTATTGTTCTTATTAATTGGTAGGCCAAATTTCTCACCAAGTTGTAATAAAAGTTTAACTTCCAAAGGAATGTCACTGTCACTCAAATTGACAAACCATTTATTATGTAAGGTATCCAAAGAGGAAGTTTCTTTAAAATATTGTGATTGAATATCAATTCTCTCGGAGTCGATGTAACTGTTAGTTGGATTGTCATAGTGTGTGAGTTGACATTTATTAAAATATTTGTTGTTTATATTGAAAACCGAACAATTATAAGAAATAGGTTTAATATTGGATTTGGTAATTTTGCGTTTTTTATGTAAAAGCCATTCAATTTTTTTATTTATTCTATTAGACTGTTTTACGAAAAATGAACTATTTATATGACCCAAATATTTAAAAAATCCGCAACTTAAAAAGTATGGTAACAAACCAGGAACTGTATTAGAAAATTGGAAAATGTCTGTTCTGGTAAAATTTAAATGACAGTAAGCATCACTCAACTCTAGTCGTATAACTGTTTTTACATAATTTAATTGTAACCTTTGAAGCTTTCTGTAAGAATTATTATTATATAGAGAGACGTCGTTAGATTTGACGAGTTTGCGCAAATGCGGAGGAACTATTTCGAGTTTCAAACAAGAATTTAGGAATTTTATGCGTACCCTAATGTTAACGCTCAATTTGATTAAATTATTATAAATTCGAATACATATGAAAAGATTACCAATGATCCTACAAAAAAAGTAACTCAGAACCTGCGTATTTTGTTGGTAATATGGAAGCGCAATGGTTTTATTGACGATGTTACATATCGCAGATTACTTACTACTGATGGTGTTATTCCTAGAGCTTACGGTTTAACCAAAATACATAAGGATGATAACCCATTGAGAATTATAGTGTCTTACATTAATGGGGCATTATATGCTCTTTCTCTTTTTATACACAACGTCATTAATAATAGTATACCGAAGACGTTTAGTCATATTAAAGACAGTTTTCAATTGGTAGAAAAATTGAACGGTAGAATTGTTGACCCAGGTTATGTTTTGGCTTCGCTTGATGTGGTGTCCCTCTTTACAAATACTCCTACCGATCTAGCATTGAATAGCATTGATAGGAGATGGGAGCACATCTCGGCGAAGACTTGCATTCCAAAAAGTGACTTTATCATTGCAGTTAGATTTATTTTGGGGTCAACTTTCTTTGCATTTAATAAAAAAATTTATAAGCAAGTATTTGGTACTCCAATGGGTTCACCTCTATCACCTATTATTGCTGATATGGTTCTTCAAGATCTTGAGAGGAGTGCCATTAACAAGCTAAGGGTTGAGCCGATATTCTACTTTAGATATGTAGATGATATTATACTTGCGCTTCCATCTGACAATATAATTGACACACTCAACACTTTCAATTCATTACATACCCGATTACAATTTACTTTGGAAGTTGGTACCGAGGGTAGAATCAGTTTTTTAGACACTAAAATTATCATACAAAATAATAGAATTATTTTTGATATTTTTCATAAAAAGTCTTTTTCCGGTAGATTCCTCAATTTTTACTCCAACCATCCTTTCTGCCACAAGAAAGGTACAATTATCAGCTCCATAGACAAGATTCTATTACTATCACATCCATCGTTCCACCAGAAAAACTTGATTGAAGCTATCGACACTTTTCTAGATAATGGTTATCCACTAACCTTACTTTTTTCCACAATAGAACAAAGAATAAAATTCCATACACTTAATAAAGATACTACACATAATCTACCAGTTAAAGACAAATATTTTACTATTCCTTATGTCAAATCAATTTCTGAAAGTTTTCTACCTATTTCTAGTGTGTTCCATTGTAAATTAGCATTCACTATCCCTAACACACTGAAGAGTCTTATTAAGAGGGGCAAAGACAAGTTGGAATACATGTCAAATCAAAATGTAGTATACAAGATCTCTTGTGAAGATTGTGATGCCAGTTATGTCGGCCAAATAAAGAGAAAGTTGAGCACGAGATTAAATGAACGTAAGGCAGACATTAGAAAGAATACTGGTTCACCAACTGTAATAACCGACCATCGTGTCAATTTTGATCATAACTTTAAATGGATCGATGTTAGAATTCTTGACAGCGAATCTTCTTATAACAAGAGACTTGTATCCGAAATGATCCATATTAAAAGACAGAAATATGGTATTAATAAAATGACAGATACTGAATCATTACCAGATTCGTATTCTAACATCATACGAGCTCTTTCCCCTTCATAATGCTTTCCCGTTACACTTCTTTCCTTCCCATCTTTTTTCCCTTCCATTTCTTTTCTCCCCTCTCTTAATTTACTCCTTCCGTTGGAGTTTGCTTTTAAATTGTCTTACCGGAATTTGTTCGGTCACTTGTGTTCTGTACATATATATGAGATGTTCTTTTGACTCTCGTCGCTTAACTGTGATTATGGAAAATACACTAAGATATACACGATCTTCCAACTTATTGAGAGAACAATGTATAATACTGCGATTTATGATAATTAAGGTATACTACTATTAATTTTTTAACTAATTACTCATTTTTTTACGTTATTTATGACAGATTTTGTACGTCAATTATGACATATTCCGAATAGTGTTTACTTCAACGATCAATATTTTTTGTTCTATATTACATCGGTTAATACACATTTATTCTCTCTTTCTTACATCATTTTTTGTACATATTTTTTAGTTTTATTAATTACTTTATTTTAATTCTACTCAATTTTTGTCATATTGTACTTTCTATTTAACATTATTTGAGAACCTAACGTTTACTGAATTTTTTTATCAACATTTGTGTTTTGCTACATTTAATGATTGTACATAATTTTTATCAGACATTACATTAATTTTTCCACTCACAATGCTGAAAGTTTTAAATTGTTGCTGGATTGGAACATTCATACGGACTTATTACATCTCAAGTTCTTCCATTTTCTTACATTTAAGTTTGCGATCTAGAGCGATTATATAATTTTTATATTCTTTTATTATTGTACTGTTTACGTTTTTATATATAACATTGATAATGATCCGATATGGATCGAAACGTTTGTTGATTTTTGCGTTAGTTGTTCTATTTACCATCACATTAAACTTGTCAAAATATAAATATATGTGATATGTTATTTTTATTTCAAATTTTATATTTTTAACTATAACGACAAATTTCAGGCTCGTAGCCCTTTTGCTTTCTAAAGTTTTTAAATTTATTGAGCCTTAATAATACTACATTTTTTTAATAAACGTTTCGACCTCTTTATGAGGTCATCTTTAGTGTTTGTATTTAAATTATATAAATCTTAAATCATAATTACGCAAACTAGGTTATTAAACGCACTCAATGTTAGTATTCAAATTCTATAAACCGAAAATCATAATTACGCAAATCTGGACCATCAAACGTATATTCCGCAGTTATGTGTTACATTCTTTCTTCAGATCACATAATTAGTCCTTGAGTATAATATATATTATTTCTGTAACTTTCTGAGATGGACTTTACATATAGTATTGTAAAATATTTTTCTTCCACGTGAATATTCTGTGTTACATTCTTATTAAGCATGTGATATTTTAATCTATTCTCAATAGTGGAAAAGATAAATGAAAGAGAATAGTCATTATCCAAAAAGATGCATTTTTTAATCTCACATAATTATTTATGAACATATTTAATTACTTAATAGAACTTGAGAATATTGAGTGAATATATTTATTAGTTATTCACCAATTAATCAGTAATTGTTTTGTTAATTGTTATATGAACGGAGTGCATATTCTTGCTGTACGTTTTACTTCTCAAATAATACAACAATATATATTATACTCAAGGACTAATTAAGTGATCTGAAGAAAGAATGTCACACATAACTACGGAATATGCGTTTGATAGTCCAGACTTGTGTACCCAGATAGCAAAGCATGTCTCAGCAAAATCGCACAAATCTGTGATTGCCTATGATGCTGGCATAACTTGCTGTAGATTTGTCTTCAACGATTTCGAATATACCGACATTGTAGCAACATGCAGACAATAATGTGTATATGTATTGCCAGCAGTTTAACAGCAAGATAGCTGCATCAACGTTATCGTGCGTTGTCGACAATACGACAGCATTGTATGATACTGCATATTATCATGGCAACTTAATGGCAATAGTACAAATTTTGATGATGACGAGTTCAAAGTTGTCGGCAAATTGCTGGCAAGTTGCTACTTAATATTATCAGATCGTGAAGGCATCAAGTTGCCAACAAATGAGGACTCAGTTGCCGCAATTCAGGTAGCAACACATACTTAGCAATTCATGCTTAGAAAGCAACATGCCAACAACCAGACAGACACGTTGCTATCTGGGTAATTATGATTTGCGGTTTATAGAATTTAAATACTAACTAAAGTTCGATAAGTGGCTAAAAATATAAATATAAACAATAAAGAGCATACAGCCACAACACTATGTTGCTAAAATGTATGATGTAATTTGCTATTTTAAAATGGTATATTTAAAATTATAAATTAAAAACGTAGACGTTTCGGTCAAAATTTGATCATCCTCAGTACATAATTACACAAAGTTATAACAAAAAATACCTAATATAGTCTCGAACGTCCAAATGAGAGCTTGACATAGTTAATATTCGCAAGTTTAATAGAATTTACAATGAATGCAATAAAAACTAAGTTAAAAGTTACAATCCCAGGACGAAATTGCTTTTTTTTAAATTATGGGCTAAAACATCTATGTGTCAGAAAATATTTTAACAATCTTGTGGAATACGTGATTTCCAGATGCTATTGAAACCATTATGAAAAATATAAAGAAACGTAATCTTAGTAATATTATATGTTATATGTCCACTACAAATTCTAACGCAATAGCATTATGTCAGAAAATTATTTTTGATTCGCTTATCACGTATTTAGTGACACTCATTCTTAAAACTAATATAAGGCCGCAATTTGTGAAGAAATTATTGTATTAACTCGTCTTGGAATATGTGTGAACAAATTGTCGGACAAAAATGTGACAGCTAGCACAGACACAACTGTATTTATATTTTATGTAAGTAAAAGAGAGGGAAAGTGCCAAGGAGGGGGTCGAGGACTATTCTTGAGCAAAGGGAATTTTACTGATGATCGGTAGATAAATTTTTGGAAAACGTTCTGTGTCGCTCTGCTTATTTAAACTCGTGCATTGTCTTTTTATATGGATCATTTCAGAGACCAATCTTTTGTGGTATGATTGTTCAGAATCCATTATGACAATATTAACAAAAAAACAAGAAACTTGAGATCAGCCAAATTACATACACAAAAAGAAAAAATTAAAATCATTAATTATAAAATCGCGATTACTAAACCTAGTGACTGTGATTCACAGAATGCGTTTTGTCCGACAAAAATCAATAAAATTTCTACACAGAATATTCGCACTAATAATTTAACTGCTACTCATAAAATTAAAGTCAGCCTTGATAATTTTGATGTCGATTACAAACTAAATAACATTGACAAAAACTAGTTAATTAATCTCAGTAATGTTGACATTCCTAAAAATTCCAAGTTCACTTTACAACTAGGTCAACGATTTAATTTACCTAATAATGTTATAGACAAGGAAAAAATAACAATAGAGTTTGTCAAACATATAGAAAATAATTTAATTAAATTAGATGAAAGAATGAATAACTCTATTAAAAAGGATGCTATTCCTATACTTAATAATATAAGGCCGTCGAGATAAGTCCGGAAATTAGATTTATTTATTTAAAGCGATGACGTCAGCTCCAATGTTGTGTGCGCGACAAATTGTGATAAGATTATTTAGTAGAGAATTCATCCGCAACCGTCAAATATAATCAACAATTTGCTATGAGCCGAGAATATGATCGGAGAACAGCGATATTTGAATCACTTCGCGCCCGCGGAGATAATCGAGTGATTTGGTTACAAGAAAACGCAAGTTTACGCCATAACCAAATAGTATAGGGAGTCCAACAACAAGAAAGAGATTACTGCTGACCGGGCAACACACAAAAAACGATGTGATAGCAAGAGAGGTAATGAATTCGGCCGCAAATTTTTCGAGGAGAGTCTGAAAGTGAACACCGACAGCTACATCAACGTGCTGAAGACGATTGTGAAACCCTGGATGGACAAGGTGGCTGCTGGGAGAAAGTATGTATTCCAGCAGAACTCGACGCCAGCTCATAAGGCAAGAAAAACCCAGGCCTGGCTTTTTAACAATCTGCCTTATCATTGGTCCCCTGATTTGTGGCCTTCCTCCAGCCCGGATTGCAATCCCCTCGACTATTACATATGGGGCGTGGTTGAGGCAAAGATCAATGCAAAACATTACAACACAAAGGATGCACTAAAAGCCTCCATCACGAAGGTGATGACTCATATGGATAAGGAGGAAGTCAAGCGCACTTGCAGCAGGTTCAGATCCAAGATCGAGAAGGTCGTGCAAACTAATGGAGATTATATCGAATAATTTCATTGTTTTATGTTCCTTGCTACTTTATACCACGTTGCATACAAATATATTAACGTTCTCTCTGCATTTTTAATTGTATTTTATTTACATGATATTATCCCGGATTTACCCCGATTGTATACAGTTTAGTCATTCAAATAATCCTAACAATATTTTAATTGAAAGAGGTCTTAACGAACTCAATAAATTTGTGGCTGAGCATCCCGATATCTTAATTACCGGAGCGGACAAGGGAAACACCACTGTAATCTTAAATAGAAATAACAAAGAATAACCTAATTGTGGGCTAATGAGAGTCAGCGCGAGCGAAGGTGCGCAATAAATCTTCACAAATAAAATTTGTTACTTCATGTTGATCTCATCTTTATTTGAAATATCGACATCTTGAACGTTTCGATTCTCTTTGGAATCTTTATCAGCAAATTTCTTAACCAAATAAAACTTCAACGATCGTCCGATGTAGAGTCACTCGCAGGTTGCCAAAACTGTAGTGTTATCTGTTTTAAATTTATATATATAAGATATTTTAATTCAACATTTAAAATAAAGAGTAACTCACCCACACGATCGCCAAATCTCATCATAAAACCTTGGATAATCTATTAATATTCACACTAAACTCACATAACATTTTATAATACAACCGATGTAGCTTTGTTAAAACTTCGTCCACTCTATCTGGAGTGACGAGTATGTCTAATGAAATTTTAAAATTAACAAAGGTCGAATTAACGATAAACATTAAGTCATAATAAATATAAAATATAAAGACAGTACATTCTTATTACTTAGCTGATCTTAACCTATCTGACGTATGTAACATATTTAACATATATATAATGTTCAGTCATAGATACAATAAATATAAGAACAGTAAATTAGTATTGTTGTAGTTTGAAACAAATTTTTAATACCAGAGTTTAAGCGTCAAAGTCAAAATCTGGATTTCGCAGTCAAAATTTTAAACGTGTCAAATTGTTATGCTCAACATTATGTAGAAATTTGTAATCCACCCTTGTCAAAATCGCAATTAAATAAATATAGAGAATAAACAATAACATAATAACGATAAAAAAAAATGTATATATATATATATAATTAATAAATGAATTGTTAACTCAAAAAGAAAAACTAACGTACCTTAATAAAATTTGCAAATAAATAATTATAAAAATTAATTAAACAACAGAATGTTACAAATATAAATTAATAATTGAATTTGTGAGTGAAAAAGAAAACTGAAATATAATTCAAAATTTTTAAAAAAGTCGTCTTACTACTTAAACACATTTATGAGGTAAATTTATTATCGAAAGTCTTAAACTAAGCATCACGTCATATCATTTAGCATGGATGCATAAGCATGATGTAGTCCATCTGTGTCCGATCGTAGATTCAATCTATTTTTCTGCATATGAATATGTACTTTCTCTGATATTAATCGCTTATTTAATATTCTTTCCGAATCCAGTATTTTGACATTCTCCCAATCAAATTTGTGATTGTATTCCGATCTGTGTTCCGTGATACAGATTGACTATTTGTATTCCAATTTATGTGATTACGATGCTCTGCAATCCTTGTACAGAAGCTCCTACGAGAGGATTCCGTTAGAGCACGGTGCGATAGCGCACGTCCCGATAGCACACGGGAAATTTAACTTAATTACCGATGGCCCACGTCCCGTAAGCATACGTCCCGATAGCACACAAAGCAAAACGCGCTTCATCCCGATAGCGCACGTCATAAAACGCCTATTTACCCGATAGCACACGTCCCGATAGCACACGTCCCGATAGCGTACGTCCCGATAGCACACATCCCGATAGCACACGTCCCGATAGCGCATGTCGCTGTTCGCTATCAAGAAAAAGCGCGTGTCTTCCCAATAGCACACGTCCCGATAGCGCATGTCGCTGTTCGCTATCAAGAAAAAGCGCGTGTCTTCCCAATAGCACACGTCCCGATAGCGCACGTTCCGATAGCGCACAGCCCGATAGCGCACGGCCCGATAGCGCACGTCCCGATAGCGAACAGCCCGATAGCGCACGTCCCGATAGCGCACGTCGCTGTTCGCTGTCGAGAAAAAGTGCGTGTCTTCCCGATAGCACACGTCCCGATAACGCATGTCCTGATAGCATACGCGAAATTTAACTTAATTACCGATAGCCCACGTCCCTTTAGCACACACGTCCCGATAGCGCACGAAGCAAAACGTTTCGTCCCGATAGCGTACGTCATAAAACGCCTATTTACCCGATAGTACACGTCCCGATAGCGCACATCCCAATAGCACACGTCCCTATAGCGCACGTCGCTGTTCGTTAATGAGAAAAAACGCGTATCTTCCCGATAGCACACGTCCCAATAACACATCCCGACAGCGCACGTTCCGGTAGTGCACGTTCCGATAGCACACGTCCCGATAGCGCACGTTCCGATAGCGCACAGCCCGATAGCACACGCGAAATTTAATTTAATTCCCGATAGCCCACGTCCCTTTAGCACACGTCCCGATAGCACACGAAGCAAAATACTTCGTCCCGATAGCGCATGTCATAAAACGCTTATTTACCTGATAGCGCACGTCCAGATAGCACACGCGAAATTTTACTTAATTCCCGATAGCCCACGTCCCTTTAGCACACGTCCCGATAGCACACGAAGCAAAGCGCTTCATCCCGATAGCGCACGTCATAAAACGCTTCGTCCCGATAGCGCAAGTCATAAAACGCCTATTAATCCGATAACACACGTCCCGATAGCGCACATTGCTGTTCGCTATCGAAAAAAGGCGCGTGACTTCCCGATTTGATTTATTTTTTCCTCGATTTTGTCGTTAAATTTAGTGTTGCTCAAGTCTTTTTGGTACGTAAATATATTGTGTAAAAGGATTTGATAATATTTAAAATCATTTCGGAAAAAATGGAAATTGCAATTTCGGTGTTGTTTTAGGATTCCTTTAAATCCGTTCTATTGGTAACTTATTGCATTTTAAAGGGAAGGCTTATACTCAAATACAATTTTACTTTTTTTTTACTTTCTTCGCAATCTAATTTTTTCAAAGTAAATGTTAAAACAGCGGCTTAGAAGTCATGAAAAATAATATTTTGCGCGAAGAAGTGGCGCTATAAGCGGAAGCGAGCGGCGCGAGTATCACGTTGTCGTTAATTAGTTCTTATGTAGCTTACAATAAGGAAGGTTGTTACGTTCCGCCATGTGTTGCGAATAAAGACTTTCATACAACAGCAATTGAGTTCCGAGGAACCACTCGACCGTGATGGACGCGTCTCGAATCGGGTGATCCTAAATAGTATATTTTTGAAAGTGTTGCCGATTAGACTGAGCATTGAACTTCACCGATGCGTGCCCGCGGATGGGCTTGACTCATTCGTTCGTCTTGACGCGCGTTATTTCGGCGTGACGATGTTGTAGACTCAGGCGCTCTGTGTCCGTTCGGACTGCGCCATTTTCGCGGGCATTGCATCATTCGTTTTGATACATATTTGAGACGTTATACACATCTTGGACGTGATCTGGCCGTATCGACCTCCTATTTACTATTTGGAGACGGGAGCCATTAACTAAAGAAGAAGATACAACAGCATTTCATCATTTATATATCACTCATTTATACAGTCCACTCAAGTACAGGAAGAAGACTCAAACGATAAAACATGTGCCAAGCACCGGTTCTCACTTGAGAACACTAAAAGTAAAAGAATGATAAATTCCATGAATTCCAAGAATTTTCCAGGATACATTAAATTGTAGGATAATTCCGGGATTCAAGGATTTCAATAATCGCCAGATTATCTGTAAAAGAGACCATATATCAGTAAAAAATGTGAAAAATGTAATTTTAGAATTAAAATGTCTATTTTTACATATTTTTATTGCCAAACAATTTAAGGTAAGAAGAGAAAATGTAGCATGCTTTGAAATATAAAAATTATATATGGAAAGAAAATAAGTTTTTATAATCTTTTTCATTTAACTCATTTACCTTCTTTATATTATATTCTGTTTTTAGTTGCACCTTTTCTTTTTGTATTTGTTATTTTCTTTCTTACTATTTTCCTTTTTGCTATTTTATTTACAATATTTGCATCAATTTTCGTCAATTTTATTTGCAATTCTTTAAGTGGGACATAATTGCATTTCTTACATAACACTAAAATATATATTTTGTTCGTTACATAAACATTTGTTTAATACAGTAGAACCTCGGTTATCCTAATGTGAACTGAAGTTAGATCGAATAATTGAGAAAATCGGAGATAATCGGGATTATCTTTCGTTTTATTTAAAAAAATATTCCGTATCTCAAAAATTAATGTACTTAGCCGGGAAGTTTCCGATAGTGCACGTCGTTAATTGGCTAATTTAAAATAAAATATTTTCATTGGTAAAGCACTGAAAAGTTACTAGGTACCGACCTACGTGAATGGACGTGTGCTATCGCATGGTGCGCCAACGGGACTCTCCTAATTAGGCTTATTCCCAGTGAGAAATGATAATGGAATCGGCGTCGAATCGACATCAATTCGATTCCATTGTCATTTCTCACTGGGTTAGACGCGATTTTGTATAAAACGAAAGAATTTAACAGAAAAAAGCATTACTCTGCCCCGCAAATCAAGATATTGAGTTGGGGAAAAAATTCTTTTGCAAATTCCAGGGGGAAAGTTAGGGGAAAAGTCTTCTTATATGTAACAAGTATATCGTGTTCAATAGAGCAAAGTTTCATCTTTAAGGATCTGTTTTTTAAATTACGATATGATGATCTTTAACAGAGTTATGAGCAATAAAAGTCAAAATGTTCTTTTTGTTTAATCTGCGATAACTCAGTAACAAAAAATCGTAGAAACATTTTTAAAAAACGATTCTGTAAGGAAAACTTTATGACAGATAATCGAAAATTTTTTTTTCTTCAGCTCGTTGTTTTTTGTATGTAAAAATTACCAAACTGTCAGAAACTCAAAAAATATAGTATCTTTTCGAAAGTAGAAATTTCTAGTTTTAAATCCCTTTTCTTTAATTTAAATTTCGTTCATTTTTAACGAAGATGTTGTATATACAACTTTTAGCTAAAAGAAACGAAGGAACTATTTTCCCAATCCAATATTAATCGTTACAGTTCACGACTATTCAGGTTAAGAAATCTATATCAGCCACGCAACACGTGAAGTTGCAAACGAAGTTGCATACGTTTCGGAGAATAATCGATATCGGTTAATCAAGGCATCGACAATGCATGGTCGAATAATCAGGTTATCAGATAATCGAGGTTCTATTGTGCAATTATAAAAGTCGTGCGCCCCTTTGCATCGTGTGAAAAGTCGAAACCCACGTGGAACAGTACAATTATAGACCTCATTTTGCCTCTGACAGATTTCCTAACCTCAATAATAATCAACTTTAACGCTTAATATCTCAGATCACAAGGCAGAACGACGTTTTTTTGCCAGATTCTTTTGTTTCATGCAAAAAACGCGTCGAATAAGCCTAAGATTGGCTGGTTTCACAAAATTTTCCGATTTTAATAATTTATTCGATCATCCACTCATATATACGCGATGGAAAGATACCAGTTCCCCATGAGGCGTACTTTTCGAGAAGCGTAGGTTACGAAAAACCAATCGTAAATTCATTTAGCATTTCTGTTAGAGTGTACAACTGAAATTCTAATCAGCAATTGGTTGCATTAGTTCCGAATTTCTCTAATCTTCCGCGAAATACGCTCAATGTGAATGCGGGCTTTCAGAATGGCGTATTCTAGTAAATAAAAAATAACGTATTCTAGTAAATTACTAGAATACGCAAGTTACGCTTACGCAGGTTACGCCGCAGGTGACGGCATCCTAAGTTTTTAGACCTACGCTCGTATTCATAGGCTATGTTCCAAAATTTACTGCCAGTATTGAGAATCTATAGTGTACATGACGTAAACTATAGATTTTTAGTACTGGCAGTAAATTTTGAAACGGCCATAGTCAGACTAGAGGACTAGAAACGTCCACCATTTTTACTCCTTTCCCCACTGTTTGTTCTCTCTTCAACCTTTTCTCTTCTCTCTTTAATCTTCTTAGTTTAGCGGCGGAATGGAGAGAGAGAGAGCAAGGAATTGAGAAAAGGAGCAAGAGAGTGAGAAAAGGAGTAAAAATGGCGGATGCGAATACTCACGTTTATAGTGCCTTATAGCGTATTCGATTTACTAACTCGACCCGAATTCGAGTCGATAGTCTGTTCTGTTTAGCTGCCAAAGAAGAGCTAAATTGTGTAAGAAATTCAGCTAAAAAGAACAGACTGTTGACTCGGGTCGAGTCAGTAATCGAATACGCTATTAGTCAGGCCTTATATTCAAGGCTTCCTTAAATTTATCTTTAGATACTCTACATATCATATATTTATACATACATATCATATATTTATACATACATCTATTTATCTTTAGATACTCTATTAGTTGTGTTCCAAATTTACTGCCAACACTGAAAATGCTAGTTTACGTTACGTACACTATAGATTTTCAGTACTGACAATCAATTTTGGAGCACAGCTTATGAATACGGGCACCAGGCTTAGGGTGCCGTCTCATATAGCCCGTAATCCGTAATCCGCATCTTTCCGCGAAATACGCTCAATGTGAATGCGGGCTTTCAGAATGGCGTATTCTAGTAAATTACTAGTAGAATACACAGGTTACGCTTACGCAGGTTACGCCGCATGTGACAACACCCTTAGGCTTATTCGACGCGTTTTTGCATGATACAAAAGAATCTGGCAAAAAAAACGTCGTTCTGCCTTGTAATCTGAGATATTAAGCGTTAAACGTTGATGACTATTGAGGTTAAGAAATTTGTCACAGAGGCAAAATGAGGTCTATAATTGTACTGTTCCACATGGGTTTCGACTTTTCACGCGATGCAAAGGGGCGCACGACTTTTATAATTGTACTGTTGCAAAATCGAAACCCTTGTGCATTTTTTCAGACAGAATAAGCTAAA
>NW_017296120.1:86647-88703 GCF_001594075.2 Trachymyrmex cornetzi | reverse complement strand
TTGGACACGAGCCACTCACAGCGCTTGAGACTACAAAGCTCCTAGGCACCTGGTCGCTGTGATTAGTGGTGTCCAATCGAGCCGTGACCAATCGGGATCATCCGATAGTGGTTCTATCATGTTTCGGCGTAACAACAAAATAGTGTAAAAAGCATAAAGTGACGAGACAGAAACTGATGTTCAAGTGAAATGATATGATTGGTCGGCGCAAGTTACGCTTACGCAAGTTACGCCGCAAGTGACGGCACCCTAAGTGCTGCCGCATACAAAATTCCGTAACAGTGACCGTAAGACGAAAACTTAAGCCGATGAGCCAATCAGGATATTGCTTTAGGTCTATATAATCTAACGGAAATGAAAATAACAGTAAACTTATCCATAATCTCGCAATAAGGTGTATATACTACATACGCAATCCGTAGTAACTTTTGCGGACATCCGATGCGGATTACGGATTACGGGTTGTATGTCACGGCACCCTTACGTTCCAAAACATCTTTTTCAAGAAAAATTTTACCCATAGTATATAGGAAACAAAGTAAGCTAAACTAATCCGGTTCCATGATCAGGGCCTAAAAGATTGCAATACTTATCTTTGGTCTGTTTTCTGTTCCTGCACTAGACTACACTAGAACCCTCTTTCTCGCTTTTAACAAATATCAAACATATACCTGTCTCACTTTAAGTTCCAAAAGTGTACACTAGTTCCGCCACAGAAAATATGGCCCGTTAATGGCCGCAGCACATACTTTTGCATGACGCATAAGAGAATCAACCAACCAAAATGCTTCTCTTCCGTGAAGTAGCAGGAAAAGAAGGATTATGATTTGTTGATTCTCTTATGAGTCATGCAGTATGCGTTATGCAAAAGTGTGTGCTTCGGCCTTTAAGCGGGGAGCACAGACTCTTGCATAACGCATAACACTTAATGCATAAAAAAATGTACCAATCGAAGTCCTTCATTTTCTTCCTTACTATGAAATAAAGGACTGATTGGTTCAATTTCTTATGCCTCATGTGTTATGCGTTATGCAAGAATCTGTGTTTCCCGCTTTAAGCGGGGAGCACAGACTCTTGCTTAACGCATGACACATGAGGCATAAGAAATCGAACCAACCAGAGTTCTCTATTACATGGAATGGAAAGAAACGGAGAACTTCGATTGGTACATATTCTTATGCATTACGTGTTATGCGTTATGCAAGAGTCTGTGCTCCCCGCTTTAGCCTCAAACAAACAAAATGCAGTAAAAAGTATAACATAAGCTGAACCAATGAGCATCTTATGTAAATCAATTGGCGACTTTATGCTGAATGCTCATTGGTCCAACGGTTTTATGTTATGTTTATGCTCTATTATGCATTTCATGTGCGATAGGCTTTAGAGCCTCTTTCACCAACTTCTGATTAAATTAATCGATGATTAACTCGCAGAAGTGCCAACAGCAGTTTAATGTAACAGCACGCCAGTTCTCTTTTCCTCTTTTGAGACAAACTGTGTTTAATTTTCAAGTTGGCAATCGTGATGATTGAGTTAACCACCGATTAGCGTTAACAGGAGTTGGTGAAACCGGCCCCTAACCTCGGATCGGGTGGCACCCAGTTGGACACGGCTCAATTGGACACAAGCCACTCACAGCGCTTGAGAATACAAAGCTCCTAAGCACCGGTCGCTGTGATTGGTGGTGTCCAATCGAGCCGTGGTCAATCGGGATCACCCCCCTCGGATCTACAATAGAGTTTAAAGCATTAAGCCATAAGAAATGGGCGAATCACAGTCGCTTATTCTTCTCGGATTCGACTATAGTTGGTCAATTTCTTACGGCTTAAGGCTTAAAACACCTATTGTAGATCCGAACCAGAAGCCATGGCACATAAAAAAACTTAAGACATAAGACTTAAGCAATAGGGTGCCGTCACATGCGGCGTAACCTGCGTAAGCGTAAGGGTGGAGTCCCATGAAGCGTATTTGCCGCGTATTGCGTAACCGCGTAACCAATCAATAATCAATAAAACACGAAATCACAACAGCGGATCGCTTCTGATTGGTTACGCGG
>NW_017296120.1:86090-86636 GCF_001594075.2 Trachymyrmex cornetzi | reverse complement strand
TCTCTTAGATATGCTTGCGAAATTTGCAAACAGATCTAAGAGAATGATTCTGTGATTGGCGATACGCGAATCCACTTACGCACGATCCGCTGCATGGGACATCACCCTAACCTGCATATTCTAGTAATTTACTAGAATACGTTATTTTTTGGGAGGGCTCCGATTGCACACATCGCATATTGCACACATGTATCGCTGATTGGCCAATTTAAAAATTAAATAATCTCATTGGCAAAACAGTAAAAAATTACTAGGCATTAGTTGAATTGAGTGGTGTGTACAATCAGAACTGTAGGCAAACGGGATCCTCCCTATTTTTTATTTACTAGAATACGCCATTCTGAAAGCCCGCATTCACATTGAGCGTATTTCGCGGAAGATTAGAAAAATGCGGAACTAATGCAACCAATTGCTGATTAAAATTTCTGTTGTACACTCTAAGTTTGGATCTACAATAGGGTTTTAAGTCTTAAACCATAAGAAATGGGCGAATCACAGTCGCTTATTCTTCTCGGATTCGACTGTAATTGGTCAATTTCTTACGGC
>NW_017296120.1:84873-86052 GCF_001594075.2 Trachymyrmex cornetzi | reverse complement strand
ATAAGTCCGGATCTACAATAGGTGTTTCATGCCTTATGCCGTAAGAAACTGACCAATTACAGTCGAATCCGAGAAGAATAAGCGATTGTGATTCGCTCATTTCTTATGGCTTAAGGCTTAAAACTCTATTGTAGATCCGGGGTAACAGAAATGCTAAATGAATTTACGATTGGTTTTCCTAACTTACGCATCTCGAAAAGTACGCCTCATGGGGAACCGGTATCTTTCCATCGCGTATATATGAGCAGATGATCGAATAAATTATTAAAATCGGAAAATTTTGTGAAACCACTCTTAGGGTGCTCAGTAGTTAGAAACAACAATAAACAAAGAAAGAACGATCTTATTATTCCTGCCTCTCACTCTAATCGTCTTTCTACCCCCACCATTGCCATCAGCGGTCCATTCTAGATGTCGATGGTGCCGTCACATGCGGCGTAACTTGTATAAGCGTAACTTGCGCCGACCAATCATATCATTTCACTTGAATATCAGTTTCTGTTTAGTCACTTTATGCTTTTTACGCTATTTTGTTGTTATGCCGAAACATGATAGAACCACTATGCGTCAAATCTAATTTCTGGCTCATTTTAGCTTATTCTGTCTGAAAAAATGCACAAGGATTTTGCAACAGTACAATTATAAAAGTCGTGCGCCCCTTTGCATCGCGTGAAAAGTCGAAACCCATGTGGAACAGTACAATTATAAACCTCATTTTGCCTCTGTGACAGATTTCCTAACCTCAATAGTCATCAACTTTAACGCTTAATATCTCAGATCACAAGGCAGAACGTTTTTTTTGCCAGATTCTTTTGTTTCATGCAAAAAACGCGTCGAATAAGCCTAAGATTTGATTTCACAAAATGTTCCGATTTTAACAATTTATTCGATCATCCGCTCATATATACGCGATGGAAAGGTACCAGTTTCCCATGAGGCGTACTTTTCGAGATGCGTAGGTTACGAAAAACCAATCGTAAATTCATTTAGCATTTCTGTAATGCTGGATTCACACTGTATCCGATTTTCGTCGTACGACGCTCTTCAACCAATCAGAAAACGGAATTCCGATGATATGAAGCAAATCCATCGGAATCCTGTTTTCTGATTGGTTGCAGAGCGTCGTACGACGAAAATCGGATACAGTGTGAATCCAGCATAAGTCCGGATCTACAATAG
>NW_017296120.1:81917-83999 GCF_001594075.2 Trachymyrmex cornetzi | reverse complement strand
CATCGACATCTAGAATGGACCGCTGATGGCAATGGTGGGGGTAGAAAGACGATTAGAGTGAGAGGCAGGAATAATAAGATCGTTCTTTCTGTGTTTACTGAAGCCTGATTGGTTGTTGTTAATCCAGCAACCAATCAGGCTAGTTAGAAACAACAGTAAACAGAGAAAGAACGATCTTATTATTCCTGCTTCTCACTCTAATCGTCTTTCTACCCCCACCATTGCCATCAGCGGTCCATTCTAGATGTCGATGGTTGAAACTCTCCTTATTGATAAGTTTACTGCTATTTCTGTTTCCATTAGAGTATGTAGATCTAAAGCATTATCTTGATTGGCTCATCGGCTTAAGTTCACATCTTAAGGTTACTGTGACAGAAATTTTGTCTGCCCTGAGGGCTGCCGCACACACCTTCCGTAACAATAACCATAAGACGTACCGTAAGAAATAGCTAATCACAGTTGAGAATTCTTTTGAACTCGTAATTCTGATTGGCTGATTCTTACGGTACGTCTTATGGTTATTGTTACGGAAGGTGTGTACGGCAGCCGTAATCACAGTAGAGACCGTAACATAAGCAGTAGCGAATCCGACAAGTTGATTTTCTTACTGTTTAAGGCTAAAGCCCATTCTACAATGACCGTAAGCTGTAAAAATTGACCAATCGTAATCGATTATTCTCCTCGATTAGACTATGATTGGTCAATTTTCACGGCTTAAGGTACCTTTTCATGCTGACGCTTGACGCTCATTCTTAGCGTCAAAATAGATTACGTAGTCAAAATTGACGTTTGATATTCGTCAATTTTTATCATGTGATCTATTTTGAAGCTAAAAATTGGGGCGCCCGCACACACCTTCGTAACCATATGATGGATTCACACTATATCCGATTTTCGTCGTAAGACGCTCTTCAACCAATCAGAAAACAGAATTCCGATGATATGAAGCAAAATCCATCGGAATCCTGTTTTCTGATTGGTTGCAGAGCGTCGTACGACGCAAATCGGATGCAGTGTGAATCCAGCAATAAGATATACTGTAAGAATTAGCCAATCACAGTCGAGAATTCTTTTGAACTTCTAATTCTGTTTGGCTGATTCTTACGGTACATCTAGCTTTCTACAATAAGCCATAAAGGTACAATTTCAGGTGCTGCTAAAATAAGCAATTGGAATGACAGATCTATCTCTTTTATTTCAGCGGCTGAAATATTGTAGTTTGCACAGTTTTAACTACAAGCGTCAAATGATTAAAGGTTGTTGACAGTGCTACCGATTCGACCGTATTGAACAGCGTTGCCGCGATATATATATAACCTAATTTAATCTTTTTCTTTGTTGCTGATCCAGATAAAAAGATTTGATGCAGCCAGAATAACTTAATAGCCCAAAGCTATCATTAAAATGAAAAGTCTAGCCATGTTCAAAAATGTAAGCAGATCTTCAAAAATGTAAACCTTTAACAATTGAAATAATTATGTAACAATATATATTATTATGAAAAGTAACTGATATATTATTCAAAGTCTCAGTTCAAAGTGAACATACATAAAGCGTATTCTCAAAAATGTAAACCTTTAAAAATTAAACTTTTATCTGATAATATATTGTTTCACAATATACATATATTAAAAAATTCAAATGATTATCTGATAATATATTACCATGACAAGTAACTGATATATTAATAAAGGTGCCAGTTCAAAGTGAACATACATAAATAATATATAATAGTATAACATGCATAAGTGTATATTATCTAAATTTATACAATATATTATCATGAAAAGTAACTCATATGTTATTGAAGGTACGAGTTCAAAACGAACATACATACCTACAAGTAAAACAGACTATAATTTCATTCTAGAAAATAAGTGCGATATGTTATTCTTAGTGCACAAGATATAAAAGTCGTTTATTGAGATTTGACTTAAAATTTATACTAGCCCGTACAATGAAAAATAATTGCTTGTAATTCCAGAGTACCAATTTGTTAATGACTCGGAAAAAGAACATGGCGGCCTGCTTTCAAAAAACTTTCGATGGATGGTTCAAAAAACGTTGTCTTATTGCCTGAAA
>NW_017296120.1:77346-77618 GCF_001594075.2 Trachymyrmex cornetzi | reverse complement strand
TGTCACATTCGAAATCATGGAAACCTCATCGATTATAAATAATTCGACATTCTTTAATTTCTCTCTCAAAGTTTTCAAAACTATATCTGACAAGTGCGTATACTTTGCCATGGATTCATAGGTAACAGGTAGCTGAAACATTCTATGGATCGTCAAACCATTGATATTGCATGCAGCGATACCCGTGGGAGCAGATATGGCAATCACTTTTTTAAATTTATTCCGATCCAATGTTTAATCGTTTCAATAAGAAAACTTTTCCCTGTACCACC
>NW_017296120.1:67153-74427 GCF_001594075.2 Trachymyrmex cornetzi | reverse complement strand
TATGAGTGAAGGGTGAGAGACATGAAAGGTGAGAGATACTTTAAAATTAAAATTCCGATGGCCTTGAACGCGGACAGAGAAGAAAACGTTTCTTAATTTTTCATGAAAAGTCATCACTTTTCGACCACTCGTATGTCCAGAACGACTTAACCGATTTTTAATTTTTTTTTTAAATTACTCGTGACGATGCCGCCTTCAAAATATGTTACGTCCGATTCAAAATTTTTTATATTTTATTAGTTATGCAATCTCCAAAAATGGACTTTGGTGGTACAGGATAAGAGACTTGTAGTGTCTCTTATCTCTTATTTTTGATTTTTGAACATGGCCGGAGCCACTACCGCGTCTCCTGATGACTGTTTAATTTAACGCGTTAATATTCCAAGTGATACATGAAAAATATGAACAACATGTCAAATCTGTCGCTCAAATATCAAATTTAACGCTACTCGCTTTTTTTTCATGTATAAAATTGTCGCTCTAATAATTTTGCGACAAAAGTCATCACGTGATCGTTTTTGTCGCTGAAACGGCCAGTTTGAGCAGTTCGTGAAAATGCACCTTAAATCATAAATTAGAAGTCAGAAACTAAAAATTAATGACTGTGATTGGTCCATTTCTAGCCTATGACATCTGATTTATAACTTATGGCTTATTATAGAAGGCCTATTATCACAGTATAACCATACCCAGTAGCGACACTAGCCGGTTCGACCGTGACCAAATTTTAGTACGCATGCGTGAATTTGTACATTTAACAATATGGATGCGTCCAGAGTACATGTATTACAGGTAACCTCAATTTACAGTACATGACATGTTCTTCGTTTCTTGAAATTAATAATAACAATAAATTTATCATTATTTTGTATTAGAAAAGAGTAATATAATCGTCATTAAAATGAAGCGTGGTGGATATAGTTGTGCTATGAATAATTGTTCAAATATTTCTGGACGGGGACATAATATCAGTTTTTTTTATTTTCCGAAAGATCCAGATAGGTAAAAATATTTTTCGTTATCAAGTTTATTGTTAATTAAATTATATATCAAGTGTTTTCAGTAATATTTTATACAAAACGTATTTCAGAGCAAAATTGTGGTTGGAAAAATGTAATAATAGCAAAATTAACACGACACCAGAAAATTTGCACAAAAATTATAAAGTTTGTGGTAATCATTTTAAATCGTCAATGTTTTTAAACGATTTGAAAAACAGACTTCAACCACATGCAATCCCCGAACCTATAAGAAATGATAACGATCAATCAAGTGAAAATAATGCAACATCCAATTTGAGTGATAAATCTGAAGAAAATACATTAATATCACGTAGGCATTTTGAACTTGTTAAAAATATAAGAAATTTGGAACATATAATTATTATATTTTAGTTGAGTGTAACATTATTAAATGTAATTGTGTTAAACAACTATTTAAAACGAGATTTTCAAATAAGGTTGAACAATCAGTATCAGATAATAATTTTAGTTCAGTATGGAACTAAATAGTAACAAAAGTTTCAATGAATTAGAAATTAAAATTTATATGTAAAATTTATGTTTTCACAATTTATGTCTTTTGTTTCTTGTTCATTGCTCGTTCTTTTCTAGAGATAAATACAATAACTATGAAACATGAAACTAATTTTTTGGGTTTTTTAATTGATTTAGTACTTTTCAATATTACAGATAATAACAATAATTTGATAAGTAACGTGCATGAAGAGGACCATGTTGAATCAGTGTTGCATGTACAACATCAGTACACTCAAACAGAGTCAATGATTTCCAATCATTCCCCGCGCAAAACTATTTTGAGAGGCCGAATTAGAGCATTACATCGATAAGTTCGAAAATTAAAACGACAATTACAACGGCAGACAAATAATATAAAAATAAAAATTTGTGCGAGGAAAATTTCCTTAGAAGAATATTGTGAAGCTACAAACGAATTTTTACGACCATAAGGTTGCAAATTTTGTGAAAACTCAAGTACGACTTAATAAATATAAGTCAGCTAAAGGACGAAAATATTCGCTTCCATTTAAAAAGTTTTGTTTAGATATTTTGTTATGTGGGGGAAATAAGACTTATAATTCTTTTGCACAAAAGTTTATCCTTCCTAATGTTAGAACTTTACAACGCATGATTGAACATTTGAAATTTTCTTCAGGTTTGCATGATTTTGTTTTTGATTTCTTGAAGGAAAAATTGAAGTGTTCTTTGTCATCTCTTGATAAATATTGCATTTTATGCATTGATGAAGCATCAATTAAAGCAAATCTCTATTATAATATTAGTAGGGATGAAGTCATTGGGTTTGAAGACTTAGGAGATAACAAATTATTTCTTCCAGCATGTAATGTTGCAACCTTAATGATCCGAGGGATTTGCACCAATTGGAAACAACCTTTAGCTTACTTCTTGCTCAATTCTTCATTTTCTGCTAGAAAATTAACAATCATTATTCCTCAAATAATTGCAAAACTGCAAAATGCAGGATTTAAAGTACTCGCACTTGTCTCCGACATGGGAGCGAATTTTAAACAAACTGCTCAATATCTAGGTGTAACAGACGACAATCCATTTTTCGTTGTTAATAACGAAGTAATTTCTCATTTCTTTGATACGCCTCATATAATAAAAGCTGTTAGAAATAATTTCCATGACAATATTATTGAGTACGATTCTAAACCGATTTCTTGGGAGTGCGTTAATTATTTATTTCAACAAGATAAAACTAGACAATTTCGACTTGCACCTAAACTCTCTGATAAACATATCAAATTTTCGAATTTTGAAAGAATGAAAGTAAATTTGGCAACGCAAATTTTGAGCTCTACAGTGAGTAGTAGTTTGAGGAAAATGGTAGTTTCTGGAGATTTTAAACCTGCAGATGCAGAAATTGCACTTAGAACAGCAGAATTTATTCAAAATGCGAACGATTACTTTGATCTATTTAATTCATCTTCAGTTCAACATCCATCACAATTTCAACAAGCTTTTCGGGGTGCGCAATATCAATTAGAATTTCTTTCAAAAATCAAAGACTATATATCCAAATTAACGATATTTAATAAATCTGGTGTAAACATTTCTAATAAAGTTAAAGTTTTCAAATGCATGACACATAATATAAATTCTCTTCTTAAAATGTGGAAATACTTGCAAAATGTTTCTCCAGAAATCGAATTTTTATTATTACGCCGTTTTACTCAGGACTGTTTGGAACACTTTTTCTCTGATATTCGAGGTTTGAATGGCAATGCTTTTAATCCTACTTCCATTCAGTTTTCCAATTCATTCAAAAAACTTTTCTCTATAAAATATTGTACAGTTAAAACTGGAAATTGTGAACGAGACAATACTGAGATATTTGCAGCTATTACAAACTTTAGAGAGGAGAATAATATGGATGTTGAATCCAAGACAGATGATATTAAACAAATACTTTTGGATGATCATGATTATCGTGAGATGGACGTAAATGAACAAGATGTGTTCCGATATACATGTGGATATTTAATACGTAAATGTATTAAAAAACATTCGTGTGAGATTTGTCTACAATATGCACGCTCATATATAGATTTAAATCAAACGTCATATTATTGCTTTTTTAAGGCTTACAATTCTACTGAAAATAATCCTTTTGGAAGCTTATTTATGCCGAACGATGATTTCGTAATGTATATTAAAACATTAGAAGATTTATTTTATTCGAAAATTGAGGAATTGATCATACAAAAGCATGTAGTTTTTAAACTTATTAACACTTTCAAAGATGTTCCATTCAGTCATCCGTGTCAACATTTTTCTTATGATTACTTATTGAAATTATATGCTCGTATACGACTATTTTACACATTAAAATTTATTAACAAGAGTTTTAAATCGCAGCCCGGATACAGAAAAGCTATCATTTTACGTCACAATTAGAATTCAGTATTTCTTTCTTTTTTTTCTCTTTCTCTGCGTTCTTTCTGTGTGTGAATGCGAATTATTATTTAATACTTTTATAAAAGCGATTGCGTTTCTCAAAATTAATTTTATTGTTAACATTTATATAATTATATTTTATTATTAAAGTTATTATTTTATTATTAAAGAGAAATATATTTGAGATTTTATAAAAATGTATATATTCCGTGTGTGTTACCTGCTAAAATAATATAGTCATAACATTATCTGTATTGTTGAAAACTAATTTTTTGCCTATTTATCCATGCTCATACAGCTTATGCATGCTCATACATGTTAATTGTCTTGTTAAAGGTACTTTCGATGGGTTGCCATTGCCTGTCGACAGATAGTAATCAATTAAAAATTTGATATGTACGTGGATTTGAACTTGTATCTTTGGCATAGACGCGCAACTTCTTAACGTTATAATCGTCAATGATAGTGAATACATTTTATGATATTATATATTATTTTTTAGGAATTATGAATTTATTTATTACATTTTCATAAATGTTGTTTTATACATTCACGTCGTGCGAATAATTCGCACGCTTATACATACGCACTATGATATCACTGTACATTTTGTTATCTGGTTTGGGACATATTTACCTTATATTATTATGATTAATGATTATATATGATTATATATGATATTTTTGTTTGTTTCAGTTGAAATTCACATCTAGTAGAGTACATTCTACAGAAGGACATCCATAAAAAACAATTAATTAAAAAATGAATACTAATATTTTTATATTATTAAGTTTAATAATATTAAAATAATTTGAGGGAAGGTGGTACAAGAGAGAGAGAGAGAGAGAGAGAGAGAGAGGGAAAAAATGCCACTTTCGCAAGATATGACATATCCATTTTTTCCACTAATACAGAACATCAAAAGTTAATATTCCGTGTGTTTAATTTGTTAATTTTTGTATAAATAAAAAAAGATTTCTAGAATGGAAATAATATTTTATCGTAAGTTAATTCAATAACATTAAGAAGTTATTCAAGAATAAACGCTTAACTGTAGCGTTTTCCCCTGAATGACCTTAAAATATTAATATTCATCTTTAGTTAAAACTGCAAAATATCTACACAAATACTTGGAATAGACATAAGAAATTTTTTCATTTGTGAATCTTTTTACTTAAAAATATATAAGATTTGTACGTTTTACAATTATAAATTACAAAAAATTCAAAAATGTGTACAAAAAAATTTTTTTTATTATTTTATTTTATAATAAAAAGAAGACAGGTTAACAAAGAGCATATGATAACAGATCACGATTAAAAAAAATTTATTATTCCTTTTTATTTTCTTTACTTTCATACAATTCTGTGAATCATAATTCGAATTACACAGAAAATATTTTTTTGATTATATACGTACATATGAGGACACAAATAATCTAACACCCGATATTGCATATATATTACAAAATAAAAATAATAAGAAGTAATGAGAAAACATGAAAAGGGATGAGAGTTACTTGTTTCCGTGCATACGTTTTAATCGCAGCGCCGGTACATTTAACAATATGGCGGTATACCACGTGACCTAGAACCTACTACATCAAAGGTGCCGACACTCAGTGTCGCTACTGGGGATGGTTATACTGTGCTATTATGGTCATTGTTACCCCGGATCTACAATGGGTGCTTTCCATTTGATGACACAAGTCGGCACAGGTCGTTCTATCCTTGTTGACATTCAGAGAGTGATAAAGATAGAACGACACTTGTGTCGACTTGTGTAAACTTGTGTCATCAAATGGAAAGCACTCAATAGAGTTCTAAACCTTACACCATAAGAAAAGGTCGAATCTTAGTCGATTATTCTCCTCAAATTGTAATTGGTTAATTTCTTACGGCTTAAGGCTTACAACATGTATTGTAAATCCGGGGTTACGAAAGGGCGCCCTAGAGTCCTAGATATCAGAGAAACGCAACCGGCTCAAGTCAGTATCACAAAATTACTAAGAAAAGTACTAAAAATGGCGTTGTTTGCAGACGGACTATGAAATCAACTAATAATTTATTCGTCTGCCATATTTAGTACCAATGAATAAATGTTATGATTGGCTGACAGTCACGCCAATCAGGACGTTTAACATTGTTTACGCTTCTCTGATATCTAGGACTCTACATGTAGGGTGCTTTCCAGCTACGACACAAGTAGACACTGTGTAAGGGTCCGCGCACAAAGATGATCGCAACTGAGTCGTAATCGTAAGTCGTTGTCGTAGGTCAACGCACAAGGATTTTACGTATGTCGTTTACGTATATCCTATTGCGCCAGTTGTTTGCGTCAATTGACGCAATAGGATATACGTAAACGACATACGTAAAATCCTTGTGCGTTGACCTACGACAACGACTTACGACTACGACTCAGTTGCGACCATCTTTGTGCGCGGACCCTATCACAGTGTACGACACGGTGCTTTCCAACTACGACACAATCGTACACAGCTAAAATGATGAGTTCGACTGTGTTGTCTCTCTATGGCTACCAACATAACCACATTTTTACATTTGATACTACTTATTTATCGAGGAGTGACATTCCGACAGAAGTTTTTTAATGATTTTGAAGTTATATTCTTATATATTCACATACATGTATACGAAACAAATAAGGTGTCAAAATATTTTTTTGAATAATTTGAACTACCGTTTTCTGAACTATGGAAGATATTTAGTACAATTTTTTTTATTTTATTAAAAATAAATGTGTGTATTGTGTGAGATATAATAGTTAATTATGCAATCCCATATTTTAATTTTTTAATTGAAATTACAAACCGTTAACCATTCACCGAGTATATATAACGGAATATTTTTTACTATTAAGATAAATTTTCACGGGCTGCTCAAACCAGCTGTTTCAGCGACAAAAAGAATCACGTGGTCAAAATTGACGAATATCAAATATCCATTTTGATCACGTAATCCTTTTTGTCGCTAAAATAGCCGGTTAGAGCAGCTCGTGAAAATTTACCTTTATAGGGTGCAGTTGAGTTGCTGCTACAAATGCTTCAAAGCATTTTTTGAATGGCCAGTTAATAAAATTCTTTTTTCTGATTGGTCAATCAAGTGTTTTGAAGCATTCGTAGCTGCAACTTGACCACATCCATAGAAACACTAGTGTGACTGTACTTCACTCTAACGATGAAATTAAAAAGCTAAATAGCGTTTCAGCTACAAGTCGACACTGTGTAACACTATTAGCGTTTTCGATTGGGGTGCACTGGCTGCACTCAGTGTCAAGAGCGTGTTCGATTGGCAGTGCCAATGCGCACTT
>NW_017296120.1:51162-66268 GCF_001594075.2 Trachymyrmex cornetzi | reverse complement strand
CTGCCAATCGAACACGCTCTTGACACTGAGTGCAGCCAGTGAACCCCAATCGAAAACGCTATAACTTTTGCCCAATCGAAAACGCTATATGTCACACAATGTATGAGTGTTTCGTAGCTGGAAAACACCCGTAATCGAGTCTACAATAGAGGTCCGTAAGCTTAACATAAGCGTAAAAATGGGTTTATTTGAATTTTTGCGTTTTATGACTCCGGCACATCGCGCTAGTGTGCCGGAGCCATTACGATAATACATAATCAATGTGCCGGCGAGAGAGGCTCACGAAAACTTTTTTTTGTTAGAGGCTCTTGTACTAATTCAAGTAGACTTTTAAATTGCGAAAGTCATTCGAGTAAATTTGATAAATTGCTCATCATCATGGTTTTTAATAAATTGGAAAAGAGTATGAAAGCGACCTTTATGTTTCCGAAGAAAAAAAAGTTAAAAAAATTTGAAAAAAGTTTTATTGCATGTTGAATAGTCACAATACTAATTTTTTTAACTCGATAAATATCCATTATTAATTCTGAAATTCTCTTACATACTTCATAAAAATTTACGTAGTACAGGGGTTAGAATACTCAAATACGAGTTTACGATTTGTTACGTTACGTTACGTTTATGGGCTGCTATTGTAGATGATGCGGAGTGATTCCTTAAGGCCGCGACACATACTTTTGCATAAAGCATAATGCATAGTGCATAAACGAATCAACTAATCAGAATCTTTCCTTTCCTCCCATTCCATGGAAAAGAAGAATTTCGATTGATTGATTCTCTTATGCACTATGCGTTATGCGTTATGCAAAAGCTTGTGTCTAGGCTCTTAGGCCTATCGCACATGAAATGCACAATAGAGCATAAACATAACATAAGACCGGTCGACCAATGAACATCTTATGTAAATCAATATGGCGACTTAATGGTGGATGCTCATTGGTCCAGCGGTCTTATGTTATGTTTATGCTCTGTTATGCATTTCATGTGCGATAGGCTTTAGAGGTCTCACACATGAAATGCATAACAGAGCATAAGCATAACATAAGGCCGCTAAACCAATGAGCATCTTATGTAAATCAATATGGCGACATTGTGCTAGATGCTCATTGGTCCAGCAGTCTTATGTTATCCTTATGCTCAGTTATGCATTTCATGTGTGAGAGCCCTTATGTTTATCCTTAAGCTTACGGACCTCTATTGTAGATGCGCCTTTATTCTTGAAAAGTACCGCATATGAAAAACTAGGGAAATACTATAGTATACGTAACGTTTGCTATTGGCTACGTTTACACCGTGTATTAAAGGTACCTACAGACCAGAGCGGCGCAGCGGTGAGCGGCGCAGCGGTAACTCAGTGAGAGTCATGCTTTTGCGTGATGTCACGAAAAAACATGACTCTCATTGGGCTACCGTTCGCCGCTCACCGTTGCACCGCTCAGGGTATCAATCATATAATTTTATTCCTAGAACGGAAATGTGAAAAGTGAAAACATTTATTAATGTATGTATAAACATATACACACATACATACAATAAATTTTCACTTTTCACGTTTCCGCCTTAGGGAAAAAGTTACATGATCGATACCCTGGGGCTCTATTCTTGAAAAGAAACATATACGAAAGTCTAGGGAAATACTATAGTATACGTAACGTATACTGTAACATTTCCCTAGATTTTCGTATACGTTTCTTTTCAAGAATAGAGCCCCTGGTCTGTGGGCTCCTTTAGACCGCGGCCTATACAAAAGATGTCCTTTTTTATCCTATACATTAAACAAAGACACCTATCGTATAGGTCAGGGTTGGGTTTGATACGTATTTTGGAAGTTTGATACGTATGATACGTATGCATGCGTATCATACGTAGAATACGTATCAAACGTATGATACCTTTAACATAACCCTATAACCTTTAATTTATTAATCTTATTGAATAGAAAACAATGTTTTTAGGCTTTTGAAGTATTTTGTTCAAAAACTCTCCAGTTTTTATTAAGCACCTTTTATTAAAAATGCAGTTTGCAAATGAAAAACGGAGAGGAAGTAATATGTAAGGAAGTAAAATGTAAGTGCAGTATATATATGAATTTGATATACAATAACACTAGTCACGCGCTATAATTTTTGCTCTTATTGCGTGGATTTAATTTTAAAGTCCATATAATCTAATTACGTCGTAACTTTCTAATTAATTTTCAATGTAATTACATATGATTGTATCTCAAATTCAGTATTCTTCAAACTTTTATTGCAAACTTTGCAGAATGCAATTAATTTTCCTTTGTCGTCTCTTTTGAATATGCTATCGGGAAGACACGCTTTTTCTCGATAGCGACGTGCGTTATTGGGACGTGCGCTATTGGGACGTGCGCTGTCGGGCCGTGCGCTGTCGGGCTGTGCGCTGTCGGGCTGTGCGATATCGGAACGTGCGCTATCGGGACGTGCGCTATCGGGACGTGCGCTATCGGGACGTGTGCTATCGGGACGTATCCTATCGGGACGTGTGCTATCGGGACGTGTGCTATCGGGAAGACATGCTCTTTTTCTCGACAGCGAACAGCGACGTGTGCTATCGGGACGTGCGCTATCGGGACGTGTGCTATCGGGTAAATAGGCGTTTTATGACGTACGCTATCGGGACGAAGCGTTTTGCTTCGTGCGCTATCGGGACATGTGTTATCGGGACGTGTGCTATCGGGAAGACACGCGCTTTTTCTCGATAGCGAACAGCGACGTGCGCTATCGGAACGTGCGCTATCGGGACGTGCGCTTTCGCGTAAATAGGCGTTTTATGATATGCGTTATCATGACGAAGCGTTTTGCTTCGTGTGTTATCGGGACGTGTGCTATCGGGTAAATAGGCGTTTTATGACATGCGCTATCGGAACGAAGCGTTTTGCTTCGTGCGCTATCGGGACGTGCTAAAGGGACGTGGGCTATTGAGAATTAAGTAAAATTTTACGTGTGCTATCTGGACGTGCGCTATCGGGTAAATGGGGTGATCCCGATTGACCACGGCTCGATTGGACATCACCAATCACAGCGACCGGTGCTTAGGAGCTTTGTAGTTTCAAGCGCTGTGAGTGGCTCGTGTCCAATTGAGCCGTGTCCAACTAGGTGCCACCCGGGTAAATAGGCGTTTTATAATATGCGCTATCGGGACGAAGCGTTTTGCTTCGTGCGCTATCAGGACGTGTGTTATCGGGACATGTGCTATCGGGAAGACACGCGCTTTTTCTCGATAGCGAACAGCGACGTGCGCTATCGAGACGTGCGCTATCGGCACGTGCTCTATCGAGACGTGTGCTATCGGGTAAATAGGCGTTTTATGACGTGCGCTATCTGAACGAAGCGTTTTGCTTCGTGCGCTATCGGGACGTGTACTAAAGGGATGTTGGCCGTCGGGAATTAAGTTGAATTCGCGTGTGCTATCGGGACGTGTGCTATCGGAACGTGCGCTATCGGGCTGTGAGTTATCGGGCTGTGCGCTATCGGAACGTGCGCTATCGGGACGTGTGTTATCGGGACGTGTGCTATCGGGACTTGTGCTATCGGGACGTGTGCTATCGGGTAGACACGCGCTTTTTCTCGACATCGAACAGCGACGTGCGCTATCTGAACGTGTGCTATCAGTAAATAGGCGTTTTATGACGTGCGCTATCGGGATGAAGCGCGTTTTGCTTCGCGCGCTATCGGGACGTGTGTTAAAGGGACGTGGGCTATCTGGAATTAAGTTAAATTTCACGTGTGCTATCGGGACGTGCGCTATCGCACCGTGTGCTAACGGGACCCTCCCAGCTCCTACTTGTTTAACCTACATTGTTGCATCGCAATTTTTGAACTCAATTTTGTATACAACATTTTATTTGAATTCTTTGGGAGAACGTCTTCTTGAACTTTTATAAATTTATTTAATTTATTATTACTTTAAAATGCTGGTTTTATGTTTTCGTTCCTACAAATGGTTACAAATTTTTCCGGATTTAACGAATTATATGGTATCAAGGACCATGGAACCCTTTTTTTTCTAAAGTATTATCGTCCTTAGAATTATTCAGTTCAGTCTCCACAGAAATACGTTTAGAGATTAAATGTTTTAATCTTGTGGATTTTGTTCAATAACAAAATCCACAGGATAGGCATTTTTAATAATGCTTTAATTATTAACCTAATGTTTTTTATGAGTCATGGGGTGTGCAGATAAATAATTTAAGTCTCTATCTGAAAACGTTGGTTTGTGATACGAGTCAAATTCTAACCCATTTCCATTTTTAATAATCCTTATGTCTAAAAAATTTATTTTATCATCCCTTACCTCCAACGTAAACTGTAGTCTATTATGAAATGAATTGAACCCTGCTACAACAGATTCGATTAAGTCAGAAGGGACTGCCATAACAATGTCGTCAACATATCTAACATAAAAATGTAATCTATACCTATGATCTTAAACGACTCTGTCTCCAAATTACGCAGTACAAAGTCCGTAATGATAGGAGAGAGAGGCGACCCCATCGGAGTTCCGTGATTTTGTTTATAAAACTCGTCATTAAAACTAAAAACCGTCGAATTTAATACTAATGTAATTGCTTTCATACATTCCTCCCTCGGGATACTTGTCGCTTTTTTAAAAAAATCCCATCTTTTATCTACACTTGATATAGCTTATTCTATGGGCACATTTGTAAGCTGAGAAACCACATCTAAAAATATTAAGGAATATTTATCAGGAATCCGCACGTTTCTCAGTTTTTTTATTATCTAAAAGCTATTCTCAATATTTACTAATAAGTCTCTCCACATTATTGGATATTATATCATGCAAGAAGGCAGCGAAAGAATATGCCGGACTATCTATGGATGATATAATAGTCCTGAATGTATTGCCCGGTTTATGCGCTTTCGGCAAAGCATAGCACCTCGGTAGGATTCCATCACTACATGATACTTTCTTGTACGTCTGATCGGAAATAAAATTTTTCTTTTTCCATCTTGTGAGCAGCTCTCGAATGTTCTTTGTCAAATTGTTCAATGGATTTCTCGTTAGCTTGGTATAAGTGTTAGGATCTTGCAGCATTTGAGTGACTTTATTAATATAACTATTTCTGTCTAACGCCACCGTGATATTTCCTTTATCCTCACTCTTGTAAAAATTATATTTGAGTTATTCTTAATATGAGTCGTGTATTTAAACAGAATGGAACATCTCTTAGTTATAAAACTATTCGTTGTTGATGACAGAAATTTCCTTAAAATCGGAATAGCTAAATTTCTGATCTTTAAAATGTCAGCGTGTCGTAATTTCCAAAAATTATTCTCAATGTTGTTGATAAATTCGATCAAAGAGTTTTTATGGTGTACCGAAGGTATAGAAAAATTCTCACCCAACTGTAACAACATATGAACCCTTTTTGGAATCTCACATCCGGAAAAGTTAACGAACCATCCATTTTTTTTATCGTACAAAGAAGATTCAGGATTGTCGTCAATAAATTCGTTAGCTTCAATTTTAACATCTATCTGCTCACTCAAAGGAACATTATTGTTACTTTGAAAAGAAAACTTAATTTCGTCAAGGATCCCATCATTGTTGTTATCAAGATTGTTATGTTTTTCATTGACAACAAAATAATGCAACGGTTTAATGTCATTATATTTCCTTCGTTTGTTTTTTAAAATAAACCAATTTAATTTTTTCGACAATCTAATTTCTTCCCGTATAATAGTTTATGAAATCTGCATTCTTGTCTCGCAAAAAAGGAATTACAATATCTCACTGGAACATGGTTCATGATACCTCTCCTAAGATGTAATATCTCTTTTTGGGAACGACTAATAGTTCTATACGCGTCATTCAATTCAATTTTGAGAGTTCTTAAAATAAACTGATCTCTAAAACGCTTGAATTTATGTGAAGATCTGTAATGAGAAAGTTTCAATCCAAAATCACATAACCTATTTATATGTTGAGGGATCATGCCTAATGTATGCCTTTACAAGTTTTATATGAATTCTGTTCTTAATGATAATCTTGAGATGTTTAATCCAAAATTTTATAAAATTTACAGGAATAATACCAAATGTCGCAGTAATAAAATTGAAAAAAGACATAAAATTTAGTATTTGACGCATATTGCAGCCAGCGTATTTAAAAAATTAATAAATATCTTAAACATTATATATAAACATTATATATTATTAAACTTAAATATCTTAATATCTTTAGATGTGGTTTCTCTGTTTACAAATGTGACAATAGAATTAGCTATATCAAGTGTAGATAAAAGTTGGGATTTTTTTAAAAAACCTACAAGTATCCCGAGGGAGGAATTTATGAAGGCTATTACATTAGTATTAAACTCGACGGTTTTTAGTTTTAATGACGAGTTTTATAAACAAAATCACGGAACTCCGATGGGGTCGCCTCTCTAGCCTATCATTGCGGACCTTGTACTGCGTGATTTGGAGACAGAGGCACTTAAGACTAGGTATAGATTACCATTTTATGTTAGATATGTTGACGATATTGTTACGGCAGTCCCTTCTGACTTAATCGAATCTATTGTAGCAGGGTTCAATTCATTTCATAATAGACTACAGTTTATGTTGGAGGTGGGGGTGATAAAATAATAATAAATTTTTTAGACATAAGGATTATTAAAAATGGAAATGGGTTAGAATTTGACTGGTATCACAAATGAACGTTTTCAGGTAGATACTTATATTATTTATCTGCACATACCATGACTCATCAAAAAGGCATAGTGATGGGTATGACTGACAGAGTGGTACTACTTTCGGATCCTAAATATCATCAAAAAAACATTAGGTTAATAATTAAAATATTATTAAAAAATGACTATCCTGTGGATTTTGTTTTTGAAACAATATCCACAAGATTAAAACATTTATACTCTAAACGTATTTCTGTGGAGACTGAACTGAATAATTCTAAGGACAATAATAGTTTAGAAAAAAAAAGGGTTCCATGGTTCTTGATACCATATAATTCGTTAAATTCGGAAAAAATTGTAACTATTTGTAGGAACGAAAACATAAAACCAGCATTTTATAGTAATAATAAATTAAATAAATTTATAAAAGTTCAAAAAACGTTCTTCCAAAGAATTCGAATAAAAATGTATACAAAATTGAGTGCAAAGATTGCGATGCAACATATGTAGGTCAAACAAGTAGGAGCTTATGTACAAGGATTGCAGAACATCGCAATCACATAAATTAGAATACAAATAGTCAACCTGTTATCACGGATCACAGATTGGAATACAATCACGAATTTAATTGGGAGAACGTCAAAATACTGGATTCGGAAAGAATATTAAATAAGCGACTAATATCAGAGAAAGTACATATTTATATGCAGAAAAATGGATTGAATCTACGATCGGACACAGATGGACTACATCATGCTTATGCATCCATGCTAAATGATATGACATGATGCTTAGTTTAAGACTTTCGATAATAAATTTACCTCATGAATGTGTTTAAGTAGTAAGACGACTTTTTTAAAAATTTTGAATTATATTTCAGTTTTCTTTTTCACTCACAAATTCAATTATTAATTTATATTTGTAACATTCTGTTGTTTAATTAATTTTTATAACTATTTATTTGCAAATTTTATTACGGTACGTTAGTTTTTCTTTTTGAGTTAACAATTCATTTATTAATTATATATATATACATTTTTTTTTATCGTTATTATGTTATTGTTTATTCTTTATATTTATTTAATTGCAATTTTGACAAGGGTGGATTACAAATTTCTACATAATGTTGAGCATAATAATTTGACACGTTTAAAATTTTGACTGCGAAATCCAGATTTTGATTTTGACGCTTAAACTCTGGTATTAAAAATTTGTTTCAAACTACAACAATAATTTACTGTTTTTATATTTATTGTATCTCTATGACTGAACATTATATATGTTAAATATGTTACATACGTCAGATAGGTTAAGATCAGCTAAGTAATAAGAATGTACTGTCTTTATATTTTATATTTATTATGAGTTAATGTTTATCGTTAATGCGACCTTTGTCAATTTTAAAATTTCATTAGACATACTCGTCACTCCAGATAGAGTGGACGAAGTTTTAACAAAGCTACATCGATTGTATTATAAAATGTTATGTGAGTTTAGTGTGAATATTAACAGATTATCCAAGGCTTCATGATGAGATTTGGCGATTGTGTGAGTGAGATACTCGTTATTTTAAAGGTTGAATTAAAATATTTTATATATATAAATTTAAAACAGATAACGCCACAGTTTTGGCAACCTGCGAGTAACTCTACATCGGATGATCGTTGAAGTTTTATTTGGTTAAGAAATTTGCTGATGAAGATTCCAAAGAGAATCGAAACGATCAAGATGTCGATATTTCAAATAAAGTTGAGATCAACACATCACGTGAAGTAACAAATTTTATTTGTGAAGATTTATTGCGCACCTTCGCTCGCGCTGACTCTCATTAGTCACACAATTAGGTTATTTTTTGTTATTTTAAGAAGATAGAGTGAAGATAGATCCTTGTTTAAGATATTTATTAATTTCTTAAATAGAAATGACTATACTAAAAAAATGTACGAAATTTTGACTGATAATAATAGTAGGTGTATAACTTTGCTTCCGCCGTTTTTTTTCCGAAATTCGAGGCTTTATTGTAAGAAACTGGTTATACATTTATGATTCAAAGTATTGTCCATCGTTGGCCACTACTTTCTCCCATCTTTCGGGCAGCGTACGAATCCCGCATCGAAAGAACTGATCATCTTTTGAGGCGATCCACGAACCGATCCAATTTTTTACTTCTTCATAAGACTGGAAGTGCTGGTCAGCCAGGCCGTGTGCCATTGATCGAAACAAGTGATAGTCAGAGGGAGCAACGTCTGGAGAATACGGCGGGTGGGGTAGGACTTCCCATTTAAACGTTTCCAAGTATATCTTGACCACTTTCGTAATATGGGGTCGAGCATTGTCATGCTTCAAAATCACTTTATCGTGTCTCTCGCTATATTGCGGTCGTTTGTCTTTCAATGCTCGGCTCAAGCGCATCAATTGCGTTCGATACCGATCGCCTGTGATTGTTTCAGTCGGTTTTAACAGGTCATAATACACTACGCCGAGCTGGTCCCACCAAATACAGAGCATAACCTTGAATATTTGGCCGTTTACGTGGAAGCATGGCCGAGAATTCCCCATGATTTTCTGCGCTTGGGGTTATCGTAATGAACCCATTTTTCGTCTCCAGTCACAATGCGATGCAGAAATCCCTTCCGTCTTTGCCTTTCAAGCAGCTGTTCACAAGCAAACAAACGCCGTTCAACATTTCTCGGCTTCAACTCGTACAGCACCCATTTTCCTTACTTCTGAATCATTCCTGTGGCTTTGAGGCGTTTTGAAATGGCTTGTTGAGTCACTCTCAATGATCGTGCCAATTCTTCTTGATTTTGACACGAGTCTTGATCAAGTAATGCCTCCAATTCTACATCTTCGAAAACCTCTCTTCCACCACTATGCCGGTCTTCGACGTCAAAATCATCGTTCTTGAAGCGTTGAAACCACGACACGTTCTTTCACTAATAGCGGCCTCACCATAAGTATTTGAGAGCATTCGATGAGCCTCAGCCGCAGATTTCTTCATATTGAAGCAGAAAATTAAAACCTCCCGCAAATGACGAGAATTTGGCTCGTAAACTGACATTTTCAATCTACAATAACTTTATGATACAGACACAAATCGACTAATGTTTCTATGGGGTTATATTGACAGATGTCCAAGTTTATTGTATGACGTCTATGATCTATTTATTTCGACCACCACTTACCGTTAAAGCCATCTATAGGAAATTGTCGGAAGTAAAGTTGTACACCTAATACTTATATAACTATTAATAAAGATTCCACAAACAAAATGACGACGATACGCACATTGTTGGTGCGCTGAAGAAGAAAAGCTTATATTGATCAATCTACTTACAAAAAATTGTATTTCGGACGGAAATTGTCCTAGATCGTATGGGCTCGCCTAGGTGTATAAAGAAAGATATCCGCTAAGGATGATAGTCAGCTGTACTAACAGTCTCTATTTCAATCTTGCTACTTTTCTAAAAGATATAATTGATAAAAATCAAAAAGAATTTTGATTACACAAAAATCGGTTTTAAACTGGTTAATAAAATAAATGGTTTACCAATAGAAGAAAATTATCAGATTGTATCCTTCGATATTACATCTATGTACACAAATATTCCTAATGATTTAGCTCTTGATAGCATTTTAAGGAGATGGAACTTTATACGCTGTAATACAACAATACCAAAAAATAAATTTAAAATTGCCATTTTAATCATTCAAAATTCGACGTTCTTTAAATTTAATGGTGTATTCTTTAAGCAAATCTTTAGGTTGCCCATGGGATCGCCTTTCTCTCCAATTTTGGCTGACGTACCCTTACGGAAAAAACTCTGAAAATTTCAGTGTTTATACTCAAATTTGACTGTAAATCCCAAATTTTGGGAGTTTACTCTGAAATTTGTGTGTTTACACTTAAATTGTGAGTGTTTACACTCAAACATTGAGTATATACACTCAAAGATTGAGCGTTCACAATGTTCACACTCAAGTTTGAGTTTACACTCTAAACATCTAAAGGTATATCCACACAAACTTGCATAGCCGCATAAACATATACATAAAGAAAATTATCCAATTGCAGTTCTCTTTTAAAGTCGTACATAAAATGTGATTGGATAATTTTCTTTATGCATACGTTTATGCGGCTATGCAAGTTTGTGTGGATATACCTTAAAGGTTACCCTCAACACTTGGATATGACACGCAATAAATGAGCGTAAACCCTAAACCTTTGAGTATCTTCAAAATTGAGTACATAAACTTAACAGTTATTTGAGTTTTAATTTCCATGATTAAGATAAATGCCAAAATATTGAATGTAGACGCACGCAAATATTTGAGTACTTAAAAATAATAGTGTTTACAATTTAATATTTGTTCTATTTAGGTAAAAACATATCGTTTTTATTGGAAATTTATATTTTTTTATATTAATTGCATATATATACATATACAGGGTGTCCGGACCTTTTTGCTAATCATTTTTGTGTAGATAGAGCGGACTAAACTGAGTCGAAAAGTCCTCTACCATTTTGTAATTTTTGCAATAGTTGAAATAATAGTTTAATAGGACTCAATAATAGTTTAATAATAATAGTTTAATCGGACTCAATAATAGTTCAATAGGACTCAATATTAAGATTTCAGCTTATCAGATACCAGTTATATAACCAGATACCGGAATACATTTCTGATAAGTTGAATTTTAATATTTATTTCTATTCCTCTATAATAATACTTCCTCCATTGTACGTAGGGTCTAAGGGTGAAATCACACGGTGTGAAAAAGAAAATATGTCACAAAAGCAACCAATCAGCTTTATTCTGCTTTATTCCGAATAGCGCTAATTGGTTGTTTCAATAGGCGCATTCAGCGGACTCAACAATTGAGTGCAAGTGCTATGCTCGCTGTTATCAGTGTATTTTTTTAGCTCAATTAATCAGAATTTTAGATCTAGAAGAATATACCAATAACAGCGAGTGCTCACTCAACTGTTGAGTCCGCTGAATGACGCATTCTTTGTTCCGCAATCATTTTCCGCACCGTGTGATTTCATCCTGACACTAAAGTTAACTATCAAGTTGAGATTAACACTCAACATCCAAGTTATCAATAACACTCAAGTTGAGAGTTATACTCAGGTTGAGCGTCCAAAATAATCATTAATTGAGTGTTACCTTGAGTGTATTTTTTCAGTGTTTTTTAAAGTGTAAACACTCAAACTTTAAGAATTTTTTCCGTAAGGGAAGTGATATAAGACTTGGAATCGAACATTTTCAATGCCCTTACCGCACATATTCCTCTCTGTTATCGTTATGTCGACGATATCATTATGGAATTGCCAAAAGATCAGATTAATTATATTCTTAATTCTTTCAACTAATATCATGAAAGGATAAAATTTACTGTTGAACATGGCAATGATAGGGGAATAAATTTTCTTGACGTAAAGCTGTTAATAGAGGATGGTAGAATAATTTTTAATAATTATAAGAAGCTCACTAACTCGGGCAGATATTTGAATTTTTATTCCAATCATCCTCTTGTACACAAAAGGGGCGTGGTAATTGGGCAACTTGACAGAGTTTTATTTCTCTCGCATCCTTTAGAGTTTTTGTCAACCGTTAATAATAGAATTAAAGCTTTATCTTTTAATAATAATTTTGACAGAATTAATGAACATCTTAATAACGTAAACTATGACTCAATAAATGATAATAAAAGATTCTTTACAATTCCTTATTTCAATAAAATCTGAAAAATTTACAACTATTACTCAAAAATTCAATTTTAACCTAGCTACTAAACCATTAAATAGTTTGAATTCCTTCATAAAAACAGACAAAGATAAAATCAAAAAAGATCAGTCCAATGTGGTTTATAAAATAAATTGTCACGATTGTAATTACACATATGTTGGACAAAATAAAAGGAAACTTAACACTAGGTTAAAAGAACACAAAAATGACTATAAAATATCATCAAATAATTCGTCCGTTATATCTAATCATATATTAGATCTCAATCATGTAATGGATTGGGATAACACAATCACAATGGATTGTGAACAATCGTATTACAAAAGATTGGTCTCTGAAATGATCCACATAAAAAGACAAAGCACGAGTTTAAATAAGCAAAGCGACACAGAACGTTTTCCAGAAATTTATCAGTAAAATCTCTTTTGCTCAAAAATAATCCTCGACCCCCTCCTTGGCACTTTTCCTCTCTTTTACTTACATAAAATGTAAATACAGTTGTGTCTGTGCCAGCTGTCACATTTTTGTCCCACAATTTGTTCACACATATTCCAAGACGAGTTAATACAATAATTTCTTCACATCAAATTGCGGCTTTATACCAGTTTTAAGGACGAGTGTCACTAAATACGTGGTAAACGAAAAAAAATAATTTTCTGGTATAATGCTATTGCTTTAGAATTTGTGGACATATAATATTACTAATATTACGTTTCTTTATATTTTTTATAACGGCTTCAATAACATCTGGAAATCACGTATTCCACAAGATTGTTAAAATATTTTCTGACACACAGAAGTTTCAGTTCACAATTTCAAAAAAGAGAAATTTCGTAGGATTGTAACTTTAAACTTATTTTTTATTGCATTTCATTGTAAATTCTATTAAACTTGCGAATGTTAACTATGTAAATCTCTCACTTGGACGTTCGAGATTATAATAAGTATTTTTTGTTATAACTTTGTGTAATTACGTACTGAGGATGGTCAAATTTCGACCGAAACGTCTACATTTATAATTTATAATTTTAAATATACAATTTTAACAAATTAGATCTAGCGTTATGGCTGTATGCTCTTTATTGTTTATATTAAATACTAACATTGAGTGCGTTTAATAACCTAGTTTGCGTAATTATGATTTAAGATTTATAGAATTTAAACACAAACACTGGACATGATAAAGAGGTCGAAACGTTTATTAAAATAAACATATATTAAAAAATTGTTCATTGGCTCGTAGCTCTTCTAAAATACTTTCTCTATTTCGAATTTGTTTAACCATATTATCAACTGTTAATAAATTAAACAATAAATAAATGACCTCGCACTAATCCTATACGAAAGTGGGTCCCGGTGAAATCAAATGGTTTTCTCATATGTAATAGCTTATGACCTGCTAAACAAAACATATAAGTTTTAGCGCAAAATAATGAACAGTTTTCGTGTTTGATTCATCTACAATCGCAGACATCTCACCAAAAAATACTCAATAAATTCTAAACGGCTGACCTAAAATGGATAAAATTACAATGTTTTGAAAAGATCTCAATAAGGGCTATAAGAAAATGAAAGAAAAAGGGGGTGGGGTTCTCATTTAAAAAATCAGAATTGACCTTGCCCTACCTTAGTAACGCCACCCAAAGTTAAACTGTTGAAGCCAGCGGCTAGGCCTTTTTAAACTCTACAACTTTTATCTAAAATATTTTTTTATAAAACTTACAGTTTTCCATATATTTTGCCATTCCGGAACATTTTATGTTCCTTATATGATTATACAATGGGCCCACATATCAGGAGACGCGGTAGTGTCTCCGGCAATGTTAAAAGAAAAAGTGAAAGGACATAAAGACACTACAAGTCTCTTATCTTGAGCCACCAACGTCCATTTTTTGGAGGTACAGAACTACCAAAATATAAAAAATTTTGAATCGCACGTAACATATCCTGAAGACGGCATCGCCACGAATAATTTGAGCCAAAAATAATATAAATCGATCAAGCCGTTCTGGACATACAAGCGGTCAAAAAGTGATGATATTCATGAAAAATTAAGTTTTCTTCTTCTTCTTCTTCTTCTTCTTCTTTGTCCGCAGTCACATGCACCTCTCTCAACTTTCACTCACATCTCCTCCAACTTCGACCCACTCCACCCTCTCGCCTCATCCCTTCTGCTTCCCCACCACCCACCCCCACCTTTCCCCTATTTTTTGCCCTATCTCACTTTCTTTCGTCCTCTTTCACCCCCTTTGGTCATCTCTCACCCTCGTTTGCTGAAAGTGTTTGATGGTTACTCAGGGTTGTGACCTTGAAATTGTGAGTGAAGGTCGTACGAATTTTTTGGGATAACTTCGTAACGCATGATGGGTGACTGCTACAATCTTCCGAAGATTGTTCGGTGTGATGATCTTCGTAAAATGTGGGAGGGTCAAGATCATCGGAGGTGAATTGTCCATTTTAATTTTAATATCTTCTTAATGAACAACGGTCGCCTGCTGAAAGTATCCGATGGTTACTCAGGGTCATGACCTTGACAATATATGTCAAGATCAACATTGTCGGAGTTGAATTCCCTACTGCTGCAACCTTCCGAATGTTATTCAGTGTGATTTCCTTCATAATGTATGGGAGGGTCAAGATCATCGGAGGTGAATTTTAATTTTAATAACTTCTTAT
>NW_017296120.1:43892-50324 GCF_001594075.2 Trachymyrmex cornetzi | reverse complement strand
TATATTCTTATATATATATATATATATATATATACATAAGGGTGGGTTTCGCCTTTGCCGGCCATAAAAATAGCTCAATTTTAAGAATTTTTTAAAGAAAATTTATTATATACAGAACAATATGGCGTTTTGCATGAAATTATGTAATGTTTAAACAGAAAAAAAATATTTTTTAATTAGACGAATATGCATTTTAATGTCCCAATTAACGATCGAATTAGAAGTCATCTGCAAAACTCGTCTCCATGACGGAAGTAATATTGACTCTGCACACAAATCATTTGAAAGCAAAATTCTTTTTATTCTTATTAATTATATGAATGTCGCTATGGCAGGAACTAAAATGATGTCAATTGCTTGGAATTTGTCAAAACGATGGCAATGAAAAAAAAATTAATTTTTTGTCCTAAAAATTTGTTACTTTTTTGTGAATAACAAATTGAATATTTGTTGCAAAATCAGGATTCTAGTTCCTGCCATGCGCAAAAGTATTAGGATCAAGAGGAAAAAAGATTTAAGTCAATATCTTAACCCATTTTTGGGTTATTTAGTTCCGTCAGGTCGAAAAATGTGGTTTTGAGAAAAACGCGTTTAAAGTTTTGGTTTGACTTTTTCAACATATAACAAGTTTTTTAATGCACTTACGATTCTGCAATACCAGGGCCATGTAATAATCCTTCCTCGTCTTCATATAACTGGTTTTCCATCAATCTCTCCAATCGCCGAGCTGTTCTGGCTTTTCTTGATCATTCTGACGTGATGATTGGCGCCGGTAAGCGCTTGAAGCCCCGTGCGCCATTACGTATTTGAGCTCATAGCTCCGTTAATATTACGAATTAAAAAAAAACCTTTTACAGGGATATTTTACACGTATGTAGGAATCAAAATAAATACAAAAAAATTTCGATTTTTTTTGGAGCCTGCAAAGGAGAATCCCCCCTTAATAAGCAACGAACGACTAACGAAACCCTTCGATGGTCATTAAGAGTCATAACTTGACAATATATGTTACGGTCAGCGTCATCAGTGTTTTCCCTATTTCATCTTTAATAACTTTTTAACGTGAAATGAACTGTTAAACCTTCCGAAGGTTGCAGGAAATGTAGTGGGAAAACAAGTACATATGCCGCAGGTCTACGTTAAGTAATAATTCCATATTGAAAAGTGGAATCGAATGCCACCTGAAAATAGATCGTCAATGTCACAAGTTCTGTTATGATATTATGGAAAAGAACAATTTACCTTCCGAAGAATGGTTGACGGAAACGTTGATAGATAATTTCTATGTGCTACTCGAAAGAAATTCTGATTATGCACCTCGACCTGTACGGTTGACAATATTTCCCGATCGGATTGTTCCACTCGATAATTCGATGGGCCATACCTCATATCATTGATGATGTGCAGAATTATGTTTGCGAGGAAACGTATCAGGCAACAAATACTAAAAAATAAAATAGCGAACGCATTGACTTATGCTATCTGCGTGAACGTTGAGCGTAAGTGTTGCAACATTCTAGCGGTTAGAAGATCTGTCGGAGAACGCTTCGAAGAACGAATACAACAAGATATTTGGGAATTTTTCACGTCTTTAATGTCGACGTATACCTAAATTGATGATATATTAGAACTCGATTTGAAGCACGTAACATCTTGTTTAAATGCCAAATGTAATTACAGTGTAACTACGCTGGAAAAGAGTTGTTTGCTCATATTATCTATACAGTCGAAATTAAAAATGAAAAAGGTGTCACTCTGCAAACTTTGATTGATTTCGAATTTTCGAAATGGGAAACGATAAATGACAATTGCAAGGAATGTAAGGGTACCGTTCTGAAAAAGGAAACCGTATTTGAATCGACTTTATCCGTTTTAGTAATACAGCTCAATTTATACACTTTTGTAAACGGTACTTCTAAAAAAATTATCGATAGTCGGTTATAAGCTCTATACTTCACGAGGGCGAAGGAATGAATCGTGGTCACTACACGAATATGTTGGGAGCAGGCGAAAAATCAGAATGGTATTACTCTAATAATTCTTTAAATATATTACACGTAAAGATTATAAATAAAAATTTATTCTGTTGCAATCGAAATAAATTTAATTTATTTAGTATATTTACGATCTAGTTAATTTTGATGTACGTATAATTTATTAAATATAATTGAAACTGTCTTCTGTATTTATATATATTTAAAAAATATATATATTTATTATTTACTTATTGTAATAACACGTATCATTTGTACCATGACAAAAATTAACTATATGATTCAGTCTAAATATCAAGTTAAATTCTACCAAATAATTCTACCAAATGAAAAAGTAATGTTCAAGTGGTATTGTCTTCGCTAAATTTAAAATCTCAAGTAGTATTATTTTTAAAAATGCAAGTAGAATTATCTTTATGACGACTATAAGTCGTCTGTTAGTCAATTTGGCGTAATGTAAATATAGTTCTCGGAAATATTTAATTTAATTACAATTCTAATAATATAAGTAATTATCGAAGTAAACAAAGACACATATAGATATGTGTTTATTATATCAATTTTTTAAAACCATTTATAAAAATTATATGTATTATAAGATATGTGTGTATTGGGTATGGAAATAAGTTTCCGCCCTTTTTAAATGAAAAAGATGTATTTATTTAAACAAAACATTACAAAGTAAGTTCATTCAAAGTATGCTCCATCAGAAGCGACAACTTTCCCCTACCTTTCAGGTAATAAACAGATTCCTCGAAGGAAGAAATCTGGTTCTTTTGAGACGATCCATTTATCAAGCGATTTTTTGATATCTTCATAAGAATTGAATCGCTCTCCAGAAAGGGCCGACAGCATGGACCGGAACAAATGGAAATCTGAAGGAGCAATGTCCGGTGAATACGGTGGGTGGGGCAGAATTTCCTACTTCACTCTTTCTAAGTATTTCTTGACCGGTTTTGCAACGTGTGACATAGCGTTGTCACGTAGCAGAATCAGCTTATCGTGCCTATTGTCCCATTCCTACTGTTTTTGTTTCAAAGCTTAGTTCAAACAAATCGCTTCGAACGAATATCAACTACTGGGCTCAAAAGCTTGAACGCACACCTTTCAAATACATGTATTGCCGTTTTATCAAACACACACCTTTCAAATACATGTATTGCCGTTTTATCAAACAAGTAGTGCTACTAACGACATCTCTCTAATGGGCGGAAACTTATTCCCATACCTAATATTATAAAAATTATATGTATAAATTATATATAATTTTTATAAATGGTTATTTTACATTCTCGCTTCTTCCTCGTCCGCCTCTTCCGCATCCGCCTCTTCTTAGGCTAAAAGTCCAAAATGAAATAATAATTAGTTCGTTAATTATTTTCACGAAGAGCTATGAGCCGATTAAAATTTTAATATGTTTAATATTTGTACCGAACGGATCATTTTCAATGTAAAAACTAATAGTATAACATAAATATCTGTGGTCCATTTGTTGTAACATCGCTCAATGTAATTGATATAAAGGTGATCTCATCTCATTCTTTTTTTTTAGATATAATTTCTTGCATACGAATAGGTTTGATAACGGATTCTGACATTAATATTCTTTAGTCGAGAAAAATCCAGTTCAAAAGAAGTAGTTACGACGAAAGATTAAATGAACTTTGCATTTATATGAATCAATTACCGGTTGATACAATATGTTTATTATCCACGTGTTATTTGTGCAAGGATTTGAACACAGCGATGCTCAATAAAATTGACGGTGATGAAATTCTACTGATAGCAGAAGATGATGTCGATTGTGCTCTAGCAATGAAAGAAAAAGTGTACAAAATTTTGGAAGATAAGGACGACAAAGTTTCGGAAACAGCTGGCACTGAAAGAGTAATAGCGATTAAAATTGGCGCTAAAGTGATGATTCGACGAAACATTGATGGAACTTTGGGAATTGTCAATGGAATGATAGGCAATGTAGTTGCAGTTGCTGTGCAATTGCTGTGTTGACGAAAATCGTATTGATTCCATTAAAATCGTTATTTCGGATAACAAAGAAATCACAATATCGAAAGTAGATATTAAATTCGAAGTATTCCACAAAATGGTGGTATATCGGAAACAATTTCCATTGTCTCTCAGTTATATCTTTATGTAATAATAATAACATATCTCTTTATAATAATAATAAATCATTTTAAATATAAATTTTAAAATGTTCCAAAGTAGTCAACGCAGGAATGACGGCATTTGGAATAATTCGTGCATAAAAAAATTAGAGTGGAATAGGCCTACTGGGGAAACCACTATAAAAAAACGCACCATGCTATCTACCTCATGACAGGTGGTGTGGAAATGATAGCATTTTATCATTTTCTTTGGTTATAGACATTTCGAAGGGTGAAATCAGGCTTCATGTGTGAAGCGATTTTCAGCTTTCTCCGCTATATCTCGAAAACTATTCTGATTTTATTGAAACTTCGTGAACTTGTAGCTTACATAAAGAGGTGCATTTAAAAAATATCAGTTGCGGCCCAAAAACGGTTTGAAGGGGTGAAATCACCCCTAACGTATATAGCGATTTTCAGCTTTTTCCGTTATATCTCGAAAAATGTTCGAGATATAAAAAAATGTTTTATACAAAAGTTCTACAATAAAATTACCTTTATTTACGCACGTCAATGATATTTTTTTAGAATAATTATTTAACAATGTTTTTTCGAAAATTTTGACAAAAAATTAGGAAATGATTGTTCTGAAAACTCGAATGAATACTGCTGATTTTGTTGTAAAACTTTTGTATAAAACATTTTTTTATATCTCAAATATTTTTCGAGATATAACGGAAAAAGTTGAAAATAGCTATATATGTTAGGGATGATTTCACTCCTTCAAACCATTTTTGGGCCGCAACTGATATTTTCTAAATTCATCTCTTTATGTAAGCTACAAGTTCACGAAGTTTCATTAAAATCAAAATTTGTCACCTCGAAAGGTTCCCTTGTAAGTTAGGAAACAATAATGAAAAAATTTATTTGTTAACTAGGCTAGCAAATGATAATCACAACCAATTTATTCGATAACGATCTCCATTTGTCCATATTTAAGACATAAATCATGAAGGTTAGAAAGAGAAACAAATTGTAAGATGCACACACATTATAAAGTTTTATTATTTTACAGTAATATGAACAGTTACACACACTGTTTTTATTTCTTATACATTCGTATAATAATTATACTACGTTTATAGTATTCTAAGTGCGACCGTTACCAACGCCGATTAACTCAATCAGCAGTCATCCTATTATAGACAGAAGTTATCACAGTTAAGTAAGAACGCAGAAATGGAAGTATCCCAGCTAACACAAAGTTACACGTAATGTATCCGTTAGTTGTAATTTACCACTCTACAATATAACTCTAATACCACGTATAACACGTGCGTTATATTGCAGTTATATTGTTGAGTGGGAAATTACAACTAACGAGTACGTTATACGTAACTTTATGTTTGCTGGGATATCACGAATATAAAAAGAACGATACAGACTTACTATTTGCTCTACTGCTGATTGAGTTAATCATCGATTAAGTTAATCAGCGTTGGTAACAGTCGTAAGTAGTCTCAAATAATCTTGCCTTGCATTAATTGGCAGTTACACAAACTATTTTTATTTCTTATACATTTATGTTACTGTAAAAAAATTCTTATTCATATTACTGTAACGTCCGCCGAAATTTGCGCGCAGGCGAACGTCACGTTTAACGACGCCAGACGCGTTGCCACGGCAACGCGAACTGTCACGACAGCCGCGAAACTCTTGCGAACCGTGATCACGCGCTTAGCGCGTGATCGAACAGCTGTTACAAAGTCGTACTGCGCTTGCGCGACCCAATATAATTAATCGCGTGAAAATCCAATTAAACCAATAGCGAGACGAATTAACACCCCATGATATTAAATGATAAACCATAGGGAACTAAGAGGCTCTCTGGTATCCTCGATCTATCGCAGTATTCCAAATAAATCAATAAATTCACTTCATTTAAATTCAATAATTGCAACTGCAAATTTAACGGCGCCAATTCATAAAGCGGTTAATACTGCGCTTACGATCGAGAATACGTAGCTGAATTGCATCCGCAAGTTCACCAAAAGCTTCCAACAAAACCTGCGGAAGTCCGTTAGAAGCTTCGCGATACAAGTAACGCACGAACGCTCTGTATCCAAAACTCTATTCATAAAAAAAGGAAAACATCCTTCGACGGAATGTAACGCGCACAGCGACTGCACACTATGCAGCACAGGGGCGGAGCGACTAAGAGGGCCCTGTCAACATTTAAATTTGGCAATTTCCTCCTTTAAGACAGTAAAATCTAACGAAATCTCATTAGATCGAAACTTCTAGAACATTTCAAAAGATTCAAGTAACTGTTG
>NW_017296120.1:43541-43804 GCF_001594075.2 Trachymyrmex cornetzi | reverse complement strand
GTCAGTCTGTCAGCTGTCTGTCATCTGTCAGTCTTCAGTCTTCTGTCTTCAGACTTTCTTCCGTGGTCTGTCTTCAGTCTTTTTGAGAATTAGAGTGTCAGAATTAGAGAGAGAGTCAGTGTCAGAGTGTCAGAGTGAGAGCTAGCCTACTAGTCGCCTTCAGAAAGTTCTTCTTAGAAGCGGGGTGCTCATTCGCAAAAATCCCGAGGGCCATCCTCCATAGCAGGCACGTTCAAGGATAGCCGAGCAACACCGCGACGCAA
>NW_017296120.1:42571-42876 GCF_001594075.2 Trachymyrmex cornetzi | reverse complement strand
CCCGCCATTTTCCTTATTTGCATCTTATGTTATCAACTTTCGCTGATATCAAGCATTTTCAATTGTACAAACCGAGATGGTCCCTTGTCAGTCGCACTACCCTCCGTTTTGTGTAAATATTAATTTTCGGAAACGATCGCGTGCGAACTATTCGAATACATGAATCTCATCAATTTTATTCAATAATTTATATTTTTTATTACTACTTACCTTAACGTCTCCATGTACGCGATATCAATTTCACGAGTCGAACCATCTCTTGAAATCAAAATAGAATAAAACGTCTAAAATTCATTTTCTTTTTT
>NW_017296120.1:29053-42038 GCF_001594075.2 Trachymyrmex cornetzi | reverse complement strand
GGGTATTCGCACTCGCGCCCCGGACGTGACATTACTGTAAAATAATAAAACTTTATAATGTGCATCTTACAATTAGTTTCTCTTTCTAACCTTCATAATTTATGTCTTAAATTAAATTAAATATTGATTACCAGCGTATAATTTCGTTTTCATCTAATCTCCTTTTGTTAAATATTGAGTTATAAACATATGGATATCGTTAACGAATTAATTGCTTGTCATTATCATTTCCTAGCCTAGTTAACAAATATACCAGTGTATAATCCCATCTCCGTTCGATTTTCTTTTATTAAATATTAATTATAAATTTTTTCATTGTTGTTTCCTAACTTAGTTAACAAATTCGTTGCAGTTAAACAGAGATGTAAACCATATGTGAATTTGACAAAGTCCCAAATTTTGTTCCAAATGAAAATGTTCCAAACTGGTCCAGCTTTCAAAAATAAAGTTTTTAATAGTTTAATCAGTTGAGATAAAGTCAACGGGTGGCACCCAACTGGACATGGTTCAATTGGACACGAGCCACTCACAGCGCTTGAGACTACAAAGTTCCTAGGCACCTGGTCGCTGTGATTGGTGGTGCCCAATCGAGCCGTGATCAATCGGGATCACCCCAAGTCAACGAGTCCCACCAATTTTCAATAATACCTGGAAATGAATTTCGTAAAAAAAGCTTCATACAAAATAATAATTAGATAAATGACGGGAAGTATAAAATATTATATTACTTGTGTTCATTACATATAAAATCCAATAACTCCTGACAGACTTGGAAAATTGTTCGTTGCAGATAAACAAAGATGTAAACCATACATATGAATTTGAAAGTTCCAAATTTTGTTCCAAACATCCTTCCTCAAACATTCAAACATCCAAATTTCCTGAATTTACAAATAGATGGCCATAGCTGTCAATGCAGTTGCCGTCAGACCGCGTCATTGACGCCATTTACTTGTTCTGTCTTCTGACAAAGATTTTCAACTCACAACAATACAAGTTTCATACAACAGTATAGTTTGTAATATCGTTGAACATGTCGAATTTTGTACCTGGAAACTATGATTTGCGGACAGCATTGGTTTTCTGTTACCATTTGAAGAAAACTGCTGCAGAATTGCATCGAATGCTTGTTGAAGCTTACGGTGAGCATGCTCTTGGTAAATCACAGTGCTTTGAGTGGTTTAAAAAATTCAAAAGTGGCGATTTCGACGTGAGAAACGAAGAACGTGGAAAACCACCGAAAAAGTTTGAAGACAGAGAATGGCAAGCATTGTTGGATGAGGATGACGCTCAAACTTAACAACAACTCGCAGATCAATTGAATGTGACACGAAAAGCCATTTCCATACGTTTGAAATCCATGGGAAAGATCTAGAAGATGGGAAAATGGGTTCCACATGAACTGAATGAAAGACAGCAGGAAAACCGAAAAACCACTTACGAAATACTGCTCGCCAGGTACAAAAGAAAGTCATTTCTCCATCGAATTGTGACTGGCGATGAAAAGTGGATATATTTTGAGAATCCTAAGCGTAAAAGATCATGGGTAACTCCAGGCGAATCATCGACATCGACTGCAAGGCCAAATCGCTATGGACGGAAAACAGTGCTCTGTGTTTGGTGGGATCAGAAAGGTGTGATCTATTATGAGCTGCTAAAACTTGGCGAAATCGTTAATACTGAACGCTACCGACAACAAATGATCAATTTGAATCAAGCTCTGCGTGAAAAACGACCGGAATATCAAAAAAGGCAACACAAAGTGATTTTGCTTCATGATAATGCACCATCACACACAGCAAAACTGGTCAAGGAAACGATTGAGACGTTAGGTTGAGAAATACTTTCGCATGCGGCTTACTCACCAGACTTGGCTCCGTCCGATTACTACTTATTTGCATCGATGGGACACGCACTTGCTCAGCAGCGCTTCACTTCTTACGAAGATGTACGAAAATGGCTAGATGACTGGTTTGGCTCAAAAGAGCAACAATTTTTTTGGCGTGACATCCACAAATTGTCAGACAGGTGGGAAAAATGTATAGCTAGCGATGGGCAATACTTCAAATAAAATATTTTTTATCATTTTCATGCAATAAACGTGTATTTTCTATTAAAAAATTCCGGTTTCATATTTACATACCTGGTATATCAGAATTCTTTTGTCTCATTCCCCACCACACTTGCGATCTAATCATATTCTGCATTACCAGTAACGCGTGCTTCTGCCCATAGGCATATAGGCAACTCGACTTATGGAGTATATTATACAGTTAAACAGAGATGTAAACCATACGTGAATTTGACCAAATTTTGTTCCTAATCAAAATGTTCCAAACTGATCCAGCTTTCAAAAATAAAGTTTTTAATAGTCTAGTCAGTTGAGGTAAAGTCAACGAGTCCCACCAATTTTCAATAATACCTGAAAATGAATTTCGTAAAAAAAGCTTTATAGATAATAATAATTAGATAGAACAATAGGCTCGTATCAGTGTAACGCAATAATCAATATCAAGGCTTAATAAAATATATAACGAGCAATTAAATTTAATAAAATTCATCTCATCGTATAAATTCAAATCATACATTTCGACTGACAAAGTCCTCTCTCTCTCCCTCCCTCCCTCCCCTTCTCTCTCTCTCTCTCTCTCTCTCTCTTTCTCTCTCCTCAGTGAAACTTAAATATAATAATAACCCTCCGCAAAGTCAACGAATTTCATATAAACTTAAGATAATAATAGTTATTAAAATTACTCTTATATATAAACAATGTGACTTAACAATCCATAGAACGACGAATATCAAGTCCGAAGCTTGCAAGTCCATGCTATTCAAAATTTCTTCTTACTAATTCCTCAGTTGTTTTTGAGAATCAGCTCATTCGTCATTTAATATGAACGTGTAACAACCAAGATATTGAATCTCCTTAATGACCAATCTATTATATTCTGTATAATATTCGTTAACAATTAATTCAATAATATCAATTAATCTAATGATTCGACATCAAACAACTTACGTTAATTTATATAGAATAGTCAACAGAATAGTTTAGCAAAATTCTTTGTGTGTTCGCATTTAACTTGTCGATCTCAACCGTCAGACGTGCAATGCTGAAGTGACATTACAGGTCAAACAATAAACATCGATGAGTCAAGGAAAAACGTTACAGTGTGTTCGAAAATGTTATAATCTGTAATGTTATAGTAAGACTTGTCCAATAACTCAGTATCCTTCATAAGATTTATTCCGTTTTTTTTTTGTTCTTTTATGTGAATCATTTCTGAAACCGTTCTTTTTTTACGAAAATTACTTTCTAAAATTTTCACGTTTTCCCAATCAAAACTATGATTGGCGTCTATAATATGTTTAGTGATAACTGAGTGTTTTGATTGGTCCAATCTTATATTATTTTTATGTTCTTTTACTCTAGTTTTTAATTGTTTTTTTGTTTGTCCGACATAAGAGACGTCACAATCATTACACTGAATTTTATAAATTATATTATTGTTATTTTGGTGTTGATTCTTGTCTTTATTTGTCTTTATAAATTTGTCCAATTTATTGAGACATCGATAGCCAATAATAGTTTTCGATTTCAATAACGCCGGTTATCTTACGGTGATCGATTTACTATACGGAAAAATGATCAAATTTCTAATTCTCTTTTCACTATTATTATCTGTCTCAATATTCTCCGCTGTCACATCAGATCCGCCAACTGCCAAACTTTTGATCCTTTTATTAATACAATCAAATATCATTTTTAGAGGATAGCCATTGTTCAGAAGAATCTCGATAATAAATTTTATGTTCTTATTATAAAAAAACCGATCAGATAATAGAATCGCCCTGTCAACCAATCCGAAGATTGTTCCAATTTTATGACATGTAGGATGGTTTGAATAAAATGATAAACATCTGCCTTAGAAAGAATGTTTTCTTATGATACCAATCTATAGTAATTTTATTGTCCTTATTAATAATGGATAAATCGAGAAAATTCAAACAATGATTCTCCTCAAATTCAATTGTAAATTTTAATCTTTCATGCTGCTTGTTGAAAGTATCTAAGATGTGAGAGATCTTATCTCTAGGAGCAATCATAAATATGTCATCAATATATCTATAATAGACTGAAATACGACACTTGAATGAATTAAGAACATTTTTCTCCAAATCAACCATGACAATGTCAGAAATAATCGGTGACAACAGAGAACCCATAGGTGTACCATAAGTCTGCTTATATATTACATCTTTAAACGTGAAATATGTAGAAGTTAGTATAAATTTAATCATGCTTATAAATTCGTTCTTAGGTAATTTTGTGACCTGTTTAATGTAAATCCATCTTCTATTAACGCATTCTAATGCCAGTTCTATCGGTATGTTAGTGAAGAGAGAAGTTACATCGAAAGACACCATCGTTTCAAACAGATCTACTGTCTTTCCAGCTAATGATTTATAAAGTTCGAAACTGTTCTTAATTTGACTTTCTGCTGGGGGGATACTTTTGGAAATGATATTTTGTAAGAATTTTGCTATGGGATACAAGGATGTACTCACCGATGACACTATGATCCTAAACGAAATGCCATCTTTATGAATTTTAGGTAACCCGTAAGTCTTCGGTAATTTGGAATCACTAGATCGAAGACCATAAAATTCAATATCCGATATAAATTCTTTCTTATACTGTAATGTTCACTTTGAACATACATAAAGCGTATTCTCAAAAATGTAAACCTTTAAAAATTTAAATGATTATCTGATAATACATTACCATGACAAGTATCTTACTTTTTTAAATTAGGACCTTGAATAATATATCAATTACCTCTTTCATGGTAATTATTAGATAATCATTGAAATTGTTAAAAGTTTCAATTTTTGAGGATACACTTGATGTATGTTTACTTTGAAATGGCACCTTTAATAGCATATCAGTTATTTGTCATGGTAATATATGTATATTGTTAAATAATATATTATCTGATAAAAGTGTAAACTTTTAAACCTTTACATTTTTGAGATACACATATGTTTTGCAGATATTTAGTCAACTCATGGTTACTTACGAATATTAGTTAAATTTTGTATTTACAAAGAACTACTATTATTAGAAATGGCAATGAGATTTTTTAAACAAATTATTGTATAGCGTTCACACGAAGTTTTACTTGTTACTGTATTACTGGTATAAATATACTAAATTATCATCAAATGATAATGTTCGTGGCTACGAAATAAACAATTACGAAGATTGAGCATTTGCCGCACGCTAGATCTTGTTAGTGAAAATAATACATATATTCAAGAGTATAAAATTTACAAAAATTAATAAATAGAAATGAATTATAAAAATTAATAAAAAGACATATGGTTAACAAAAAATAAACGTTTCGGCCTTGAATGTGGCCATCTTCAGTATTACATTCGTATATTAACAATAATATAAATTATGGCTGGATGGCAATCGATTGCTTCCCCACTACTTTATTACACCTTCCTATAACACACTATTCCCCTTCTCCTTAATGGTAGAGATTATATGGTGAAGATTGTACACTTGATGTATGTTCGCTTTGAACTGGCACCTTTAATAATATATCAGTTACTTGTCATGGTAATGTATTATCAGATAATTATTTAAATTTTTAAAGGTTTACATTTTTGAGAATACGCTTTATATATGTTCACTTTGAACTAGGACCTTGAATAATATATCAGTTACTTTTTTATCATGGTAATTATTAGATAATCATTGAAATTGTTAAAAGTTTCAATTTTTGAGGATACACTTGATATTTGTTCATTTTGAAATGGTAATTATATCCCACATATAATCACATAATATCATATATGTACACATGTATAAAACGATACTTTGTTACAGAATATGTAATGTAATTCCGTAACGTAATCCAGAATCAACGATATGGACGTGGTAAGGGTCTGGTCCTGCGCGCGCGTGTGTATGTGCGTACGTTCGTTCTCGCGTGCGTGAGTGTGTGTGGAAGCGCGCGCGCGGGCGCCCACCCACCCCCACACACACACGCACGCACGCACGCACATGCATACACATAAAATGAGGTTCAATTTGGATTTGTAAAACTCTATGCAGTTCATATTGGGATGAATTACAACCATAACTTGAACTAATAACAGCGATATGTTAAATTTGGAATAAGTGAAAAATAATAGTATCGAACTCCGTAAAAAAGCATATTAAAGATAAAATTTCATACTTTCATGTGCATTTTGTCCCTAGGCCTTCATACCTGATTTACGCCATGCATCGTGACAATCACGGACCATCGATTATCAACTTTCATCTTTTCACTTTGTCATCTGATATTTTGATAATAATGGCCCAGTATAAATCTCATTCAAATATTCTTAAAGTGGATACTTCAAGCTTCATTTTCCATTTTTAAACATATTTTTATCTTCATTATTTACCAAGTTATGTTTATTTGAAGTTTCGTAAATTTTTCCTAATTATTCAGTGTACCGCTTTTTTACCATTGCTACCAACCGAAGGTTGGCGAAAAACGGAGGGAATATGCGTTTCACCGAGGCGGATCGGTGCTGACCGATAATATCCATAACTACAATGTATATTCTTATTAACATTTGGCTCTAGATTTCTTATTGACCAAGCTTAGTTTATAGCACATAATTATTAATAATTCGTATAACAAATCAAACTAACCAAGACTCTTTATAAATCAAAGAATTAGAAAAAATAGAATAGCTAGATTCATAAGATACTGTATCGCAAACAATATTGTCCCACCTCACTTTCATCGGATACATAGGTTTAATTCTGAATTTTTTGGGAACTTTAATAATCACATAAACCCTTCCATTAATAGCAAAAATGATTTTAACGTTAAAAAAATCAAAATGTATTTCAAACGTGACGTTTTTCGTTTTATCTTTCCAGTATACTCACATATTTTCTTTGGAAATACGCTCGTGTTGATATCTTGATATTTTTTTCGAAATTTGAAAATTGACACTTTACAGTTAAAAAGGGTAAAAACGAGTATTAGTGTAATTATTCATTTTTTTTTATTTTAAAAAATGCATATTTCAATAAATTTATAATATTTTTTCATAATACATTAATATTTATTAATAGATATTAATAATATATATGTTAATGTTATTCGTAATATTAATATAACATTAGTAATAGTCAATTATCAATATTATTATTATTAATTAAAAAATGCAATTTTATAATAAGAAAAAATCCAATATAGATTAAATAATCGTTTCAATTTTTTTTAACTATAAAATAAAAAATTTTAATTATTTAATGAAAATGTATGTTCAAATATCAATTAGTTCTACCAAAAAAATTCCATCTATAACAATACTCCAAGAATATCATTTAGAATGTGTTATCTCTTACTGCGCTTTTTAAATAAATTTCAAATTTTCTTCAGTTATAGGTACTTATGCCCTTCTGTTTGACTCTAGCCTTTCAGAAAATTTATACAAATTGTAGTTGAAGAACTAACGCAGAAAAATAAACGAACAAGCTCTGTAAAATTGAAAGTTTGGGAAATAAGGAACCCACTCTTTACCAGGAACGTAGACAGGAGTCAAGTGTTAGAAATATTTCACACATTTTCACTCATTTAAATGTTACAAATCGAAATCGCTCAACAAAACACAACTGCACATGCAATCTTAATAAATAACAGGTGTGTTGCATATCTTTATAAACATTTTTGAATAATAAATCAATATTCACACACACATGTCCATATTACTGCTCGACGGAAACCGCGGGAAGATGGTGGTTTCTTCTATCAGGAGGAAATGTAAAAATTTGTCTAATAAGTCACATATGAATCATAACTATGTGATAATTTTTTACATTTCCAAAGGAATGAAGGAAAGAAAAGAAATAAAGCAGGTGTTTAAGTAAAGCAACTTAAAAGCATTAAAGCGCTAAACAAAACTTGCACAATTAATTAAAATGCTACGTACAAAAAATTCAAAGTAATATTGATCACGAACAAGCGAACAAAATGTTAGTATAGCATATTATACATTTTTAATTCAAAACGCTAATTAATAAAATTTATATGGAACAGGAACTACAATATTTAACTACTGTATTTACAGTTACAAAAACGTATGCATTTTGCAAAGTCTTTATAAAAAGTTTTTTCACAGAATGGAAAGCAAGATAATACGCGTAGGTCTTTCTTTCTCTACCAAAATTACTCGTACGTATAGAACGCGTATGAATAATAAGAAAATCATAAACTATGTACTACATGGGCTGAAAAGTCCCGGGATTTTTCAATAGGTGGCGCCAATAGAAAATTAACATGACTCATTTCGAGAGGCTCATCTGTTACTAGTTTATGTATGAAGTTTCATGACATTTCATCCATTCGTTTACAAGCTACAGTCGTTTGAGTGACGCTACTTTCGCCTTCATAAAAAAAATGGAAAAACAAAAATATCGCATCTTGATCAAACATAGTTTTTTGATGGGAAAAACTTCCGAACAATCATTGCAATGATGGTTGCAAAAATGTTATCCCACATCTGCTCCTTCGAGAACAACAGTTTATCGGTGGTTTAGTGAATTTAAAATGGGTCGTACAAGCACCGAAGACGCACCTCGCTCTGGAAGGCCAAAAGAGGCCAAAAGAGGCTACGAATGCGGAAATCGTAAAGCAAGTGCATCGAACCGTTTTGAGTGATCGTAAAGTGAAGTTGCGCGAGTTAGCTGAAGCCGTGGGCATCTCAAAAGAACGGGCGGGATACATTTTGCACGATCTTTTGGAGATGAAAAAGCTATCGGCGCGATGGATGCCGCGTTTGCTGACCGTCGACCAAAAACAGCAGCGCGTTGATGATTCAACGGCCGGTTTGGCGTTGTTGCAGTGTAATCGAGCGGACTTTTTTCGACGTTTTGTGACGATGGATGAAACGTGGGTCTATTACCATACGCCTGAGTCCAATAGGCAGTCTGCAGAGTGGCTGGAAAGCCACGAAAGCCGACCAAAGCGACCAAAGGTCAACGCTCGGCCGGGAAGGTTATAGCCTCCGTTTTTGGGATGCGCATAGCATAATCTTCATCGATTACCTGCAGAAGGGAAGAACAATTACGGGAGAGTATTATGCATCGTTATTGGACAAACTGAACGACGAAATAAAGAAAAAACGGCCCTATATGGCGAAGAAAAAAGTTCTGTACCATCACGATAACGCACCGTCACACACGTCCATGAAAGCGATGGCCAAATTGGACCAATTACGATTCGAATTAGTTGCTCACCGTATTCTCCAGACTTGACTCCCAGCGACTATTATCTGTTCCCAAACCTCAAGCGGTGGCTCCAGGGAAAGAGATTCAGATCGAATGAGGAAGTCATCGCGGAAACTGAGGCGTATTTCGAAGGCTTGGACGTTTCGTACTACAGAAAGAGCATCAAAATGTTGGAAAATCGCTATATCAAGTGTATCGCCCTCGAAGGCAACTATGTTGAGGAATAAATATAACCTTGCCCCAAAAACGCTTGTTTTCATTAAAAATCCCGGGATTTTTCAGTCCATGTATTATATAGAATCTGAGAGCGTGACATCCCTTTACAGACAAACTTTGGTGAATATGTATTAGGATATTTTAAAGGATTAGTCTAGACGACATTGTTTCGCATCATTCACTCTCAGTTCAGTCCTCGAATGCAATCTCACGCGATACAGCATTCACGTTTCGACACAGAATGTGTTCTACCCGAAAATTTCTCCAATAAATATTACATGTGGCTTCTAAATAAAAATACGTAAGTTCTATAATTAATATTTTTCATTAATACAAATTACATCATCCTCTAACTTAATGCCACGTCTCGTAATGTAGCAAAAATATCACTACTCGTTTGATTGACATATTAGTCATATTTAGTTTAAATTGGAATAAAGTTTGTAAGAGTTGATACGTCTTATATCGACATTGTAAGTAGCGAAGTATGCAAAAGGCATTCAGTTACCGGGGATTTGAAACTGTGTCTCTTCTGTGACGGATATGTAGGAGATGTTGGGATTCGTAATAGTGATCGGCAGCTCGAAGAAAGATGAAATAGTGAAGATAACCGATGTATAACAGTCGGATTCGTCGATTGAATGGGCAGATTGCTTCGATTGATGTCATAATCGGTAGATTCAGATTCAGCTAAGTCACCGAAGACGAATATATCGGTTCTGTAGGCGGTATGATTGACTGCAATATGATCGGATAATATTTAGATATTGTAGTCGAATTGAAGAACAATATTGTCTAGAACTCTGACCTCCCTTCTGAACTGAGGTCTATGTAAGATTCTCGTGCCATCCAGATTCTGTGTAGTTTCTTCCAATGGGACCATTATTATCGAGAGTTGTATCTTTCCTTGTTTATCTATCTTCACCAATACGTAGATTTGCGTGACATCGCTGCTTTCTGTCGGCAAAATCATAAATTGTGTCTGCATGGCTGCTTTTGTTGCGTCCAATTTTTTCACGTTTTTAATTGGGGATTTCTCAACTTTATCTTGTTCTTCTTGGAGAGCAACCAGGACAAGCTGAAGGTCCGTTTTTGCCTTCTTCTTTGATTTTAGCGAGGCTAATGTAGCGATATCAATCATATTTACATGACATTTACGTTCGACATGGTGACGGTGATCAACAGATTCTTCTGCGCTTTATACGAGGCCTGAGATTCTTTGACGGAAGACTTGAAAATTGTGGGAATCGTTTGTTTCGACTGAGCGACCGTCTTGGCGATCGACGAATTGACATTGGTGATAGCGACGACCGACTGGCGACTGCTTTGTTTTAGCGCTTTGCACCGTTGACACAGTCGACTCTTGCATTTTCTGGACGACGATCTTCTGAGTTTGAACCTGCGGCTGTCAGTTCAAGGAATGACGACATTTTGTACGATTGACGACATGACTGTTTTGTCCTTCAGCTGCACTTACAGCATCATTGTTATCGTTTAGTGCATATCGGCGAAACGACGTCTTGAATTACTTGATACTTACAATGTTGGTATAAAAAGTGCCCAGTAAGAAATGACTAATTGAATTGGTATCAAATTGACATGACGAAGTCAATTTAATATCAATTACATATCTAATTGTCGGTCATTTCTCGCTGGGTTAGAACCTTCGTTCCAATTTAAACTGAGCACAACGAATATGAAATCCAAACGAGCGGTGACATTTGTGCTACATTGCGAGATGTGGCTTTCATTTAGAAGATAATGGAATGTTATATCAATGAAAAATATTAATTTTTAAACTTAAGTATTTTTTCTGAGAAGTCGCATGTAATTTTTAGAGAAACTTTTAGGAAGAATACGTTCTGTGTTGAAACGTGAGTGTTGGATTGCGTGAAGTTACATTAGAGGACTGAACTGAGACTAAATGGCGTGAAACAGCGTCGTATGGACAAATCTTGAAAAATTCCTGAATACATATTCTCCATGTTTGTTTATAAAGAATTATCACGCTACGATTCCATAATAGTCTAAGATTTTATTAACATTTATACACACCAAGATTGCGTTCCGATATTAATTGCCAGTACTGAAAATTTATGGTACACGTAATGTGTACTATAGATTTGAAGTACTCACAATGAATATCGAAACGCAATCCAAACACGTACATTAAGTTTAACAGAGAATAAGAGACCAACGTGAAATATTTTATCGATCCATTGCATGAAAAATCATGTTATAAAAGTTTACAGCCATAGAAAAGTAAACCAAACAAAAAAAAACTAAAAAGGAAAATGAGGTGCCCAAGAATATATGCTGTTAAAAAAAGCAATAATAATCACCACCAAACAGCAAAAGCTGTAATTAAGCCTCTCTGAAGTTAAAATAATTTTTTTAACTCTATGCTGTAGATAATACAATTTATAAATTAATAAAAAATTAAATCAATTAATTTGGCTACTGAGAGATTTAGTTACAAATCCGAGGACGTAGAAGGATGTTCATCAGCACCAAACAAACGTAAAAAACATGAATTTTCTGTTGCATTTGTCTTATACAAATTCTCGGACATGAGAGCATAAATGTCGAGCATCAACTATCATGGTTCGAGCTGTTTCTCCTCTCGCCCTCGGAATTGATTTAAACACGCATAAAGATTGAACGTTATTCGGATGAAGTTTATTACGTTTCTTGGTTTTTACGTCTGCCAGCATGGAAAACACTTTTTTCGCATCAGCATTAGAATTTGGAAGAGATCGAATTGTATTAACTAATTTACTTAAAACTGGATATCTAAATTTTCCATCTGCCTTTTTAGTTGCCATTATTGTTTTCCATGCTTCATCAAAATGTAAATTAATTATTGTCGCTTTCTGCTCTGATGTGAAATCCTTTTTTAGAAATTGCCATTCTTCTTTTAATATCTCCTCATCAAATCCGCCGAATCGTTGGGCAACAAAAATAACATCCTGAACGGAGTTGTTCGGGCTGTTTTTTTTTCCGTCTTCTTGCTGCAAAGCAAATTTAGGTTCAAAGATCCTCAATTTACTCAGAAATTCGTCCTTAACAAAAAGTTTGTTACGAATTTCTTTGGCAGCGATGTCATAGAATACCAAACAATTGTCGGGAACTGTTTTGACAGTCTCACCCTGACCTTTCTGATTCAATCGATCAAGAAGATCTTGGAAAGCTTCTCCAACCATAAATTAATCAGGAGATAGACGATTACATGCAAGCAAAGGATTAATATTGTACCCATCGAAACAAAATTTAAGGGTCCAGTCTCGTTTGTTGGGTCAAAAAACAGGCATTTTTGATGAATTTTTTGTAGGGAAAGTAAAGAATATATCACCTTGAATCTTTTTCACATGTATTTATAATACTTTTAATAAGTTTGTAAAAAAATTTGAGCTCATTTGATCAATTTCCGGCGGCGTGACACGGGACGACGTACACCACTGC